>NW_020527754.1:930000-1156825 GCF_003368295.1 Carassius auratus
GTGTTTTAGTTGGACCATCAGTGTCTGGTCCACAAGCGTTATTGTGTGTATTTTATGGCCTGACTGCACATGACACCGAGGCTGCAGGGTCAGATCAAGCCTTCAGCTGCAGATCATAGAAAATGGGCCCAATGCACAAGACATTAATCTGTATTTGATGGATTAACTCCCAGAAGGCTTTAGTCAGATTTAGTGGCAGTCAAGCAGTGAAATCAACCAATCTGCCGAGGGAAAAATACTTTATATTATGATGTCTCTATGAGAATTATCACAAGTCTTGATGTCCAAAAGATCAAAGGCATTAAATAATTTCAGCTAGAGAGAGGACATAAACCGTGAACACCAATGGGTATAAAAAGGGCCTAAATATGAGACGTGACAGTCTAATATGACTCTCATATTATACACACACACACACACGTTCATTGCTTTAATTCATTTGTTTACGTGCTTAAAGGATTGTATAAAAAGATACAGCATTCAGTGTGCAGTTCACAATTTATTTACTGAATAAATCTGGACAAAACACCAAAGATCTGTTACATTACAATCAGAGCATCTGAGGCAGATATCCCACCATGCATTCCCCCCTCCCCTTGAAAAAAAATGAGGGAAAAAAAATGAACGAACAAAAAAAGAAAAACATCCTTCAAAATTAGCACCTAATCAGCACCAACCTAGGTAGGCAAGTTCCTTCTACAAAACAAGTGAAAGCACAATGACCGGAGGAAGGAGAAAAGAAAAACGGAGAAACTCCAAAGCACAGTTGGACTCCTAGTAAATCCTTCGGAAGATTCTTCTTTAATAAGAAAACAGAAATGAAATAATGAACTCCCCTCTTGCTAGGCAGGCTAAAGCATTCAAAGGGCACATGCCACTGACTAGATATAAATCACTATTTCAAGTAACATTGATATACGACAAAACATGTCTACATGTACCCATTCAAAACATGATCATTTCACAGACCTATGCAGGCAGAAGAGTTAACATGAGGTACTTGAGACGGTGTAGTCGTAGAAATATTATCTAATATTCATGGAGTCAAATGCAAAAAAACTAAAAAATAAGGAACACGGTCAGCGTGCATTTGGGGTGTGCGATTACTGGCACTGACGTTAAATCGAAGACCTTCCAACTTGGGACAAAGTTTAAAACAAAAAGTCAAACCTGTCCTGTGTCAAATGTATTGCCTACATTGTATTCGTGAAAACTGGCGGTTAAGAAAAACGAAAATAAAAACCCTGCACATATTTATTTTTAAATACAGGCGTTACCTTATAAATAAAAATAAGAAAAAGTTTGCTCCAGCAAAAGAAAAACAACTAAAGTTAAATAGATGACACTAGTACAGAAAGGATCTCCAAGCCTAGGAGAGTCAAGTGCTTGACGTTTTTTTTTATTTTCTGAAGACTTACGGAGAAAGTTTCGCTCTAACCATAATTGAAAAAAGCTGCAATAATAATAAAAGGAAAAGCTTAATGCAACACAGATCGTTCTTAATGCAGCCGCAATGAATCAGAAACAAATGACATGGTCTTCGCAGAATTGACCTGGAGGGCTGTCGAAAAGCTAAACTTAAAATAAACCGAGGATCAGATTGAGACGCGACCAACGATTTGCAGTCAAGGAAAAGCAGACACTGAGACACGGTCAACATTTTGGAGGAATCAGAGCTGGAAACAGAAGAGGTTTAGCAGTTTGGGCTGCGCTCTTCTGTGCTGTAATGCATGTTTATAGCTTACTGTGACTCGTACGCCTCGTGAGCACCACGTAAAACGAAGACAAAAACGAACGGAAATCAAGGAAAAACCAAAGTAAGTCTTGCTACATCACTCAATGAGCTTCGTCCACAAGTCCTAGCTCACGGAGAAGTCATTTTCTCCCAAGCCAGAACCGACTATGTCTCTTCACGGAATGAGAAATAACGATAGACACCGTTTGTAATGAGTGTATTTCTTGTTTTCTGATCATCTAAAAGGACTTGGCATAACGTCTGACGAGTTCGTTCTCAGCTGAAGAACTGCTCTAGTTCTTCTTCCATGTTGGCCTCTGGCACCATTTGGTCCAACTCTCGCTCGCCTCTTCCGTGGCTTGCCGAACCGCCGGAGGCCGAGAACCAGGGATGGTCCAGGATCTCTCGGGAGGTGAGGCGTTCGGCTGGTTCTCGCCGCAGGATGCTACGGATGAGGCATCGCGCCTTGGGTGTTAGCGTCTCGGGGATGCTGAACTGGCCGCGGCGGATTTTGCTGAACAGCGAGCTGGGCTCTACGTCGTGGAACGGGTAGCGGCCCACCAGGATGGTGTAGAGCATCACGCCCAAGCTCCACACGTCCGCCGCCTTACCCGAATAGCTGCCATTTGCATTGAGGATTTCTGGACTGACGTACGCTGGACAGCCGTGTTTGTCCGAGAGCGAATCATCACCTCCTTCTAGGAGGTAAGTATCCTCCAAACTCTCCAACTTTACAAGGCTCCTGGGAAAGACGGAATAATATTAAAAATGAGATGACATTACTGATCTTTGACACATAAATTTAACATTTTATGAACATACAAAATACATGAGGCAAAAGTCTGGTTTCCTAAATTATAAATGTTATAAAACAGACAAAATGTTGTTTTAAAATAAGATGTCAAATAAATTAAATTAAGCAAATTATCAGTTGTGTATTCAATAATGACCAAACATTTTTTAAGAAGTCAATTTGTCAAAAAAAATTCAAGTCCAAATCTGACAGTCCAAAAATAATAATAATAAAGAACCCATTCAAATCATATACTTTCCTCTACAATTGCCGAAGCATAAATATCCTCTTTGTACTGGATGTTAAATCCCTTGCATAAAAAAGCAATATAAAGATAGCCTCGGGACATTCCTGCCAGTTTAATCCAGAGGGAAATCTGGAATTCATTTTGGGAATTATAAAAAGCAGGAATAATGCCACACCAAAGATGGAATTCCTCAAACCATCACTATCCATGTGTTCTAGTTTTTCCACTGTAATCTTGTAATTTGCACAATAATGCAAAACATGAAACATAGGGATGACGACAAACAATCTGCTATCTATTCACAGTATATCATCAATTATTCTGTTGCTTCTTGCTAATATAAAACAAAGCATATTCAGATGCTTTAAGGTGCTTTTTTTATATTTATTCATCCATTATGTTTTCTAAAAAGCATTTGAGACTAATTTAGTAGTTTTTCTTGTCATGCAAATATGCAATTTGACAGTTTGCATCCCTGCTTATTTATAAAAAAGATGAAAAACACTGTGCAGCCCAAGTTACAAAGACAAAAAAAAACATATGCAATGAAAACATCTTTGAGGTCTTCTGCAAGCTGCCTCGTGACTCAGATTCTGAATCAGAAACCATCCGAATGAAACCGTACGCTCACCGAGTCTCAGCAAAACACCCAATCCTCTGAGCTCAAAATAGTCATATTATTTTTCACGACAAGCGGTCTCCTGCTGCGTGGAAAGGTTGCAGGGCGTCTAAATTACCTGAAGGACAGAAATGAACAGGTTGACCCTCCTCTGACCTGTAATTGTGACCCATTTCCATGCACCGCTGTGCAAAGAGAACACAGCATGCTGAAAAAATACTCTCTTAATGACATGCAGCATATGTGAGTCACAGCTCCACGACGCGGCTGAGTTACACCGGGTCAAGAGAACACCTGCCCACACGAAGCAGGACAAATGGAGGAGGACACGTGGATGCACACACTTTAGGGAGTGATTCCAGAAGAACTGCACTGTGGTCTCTAGTGTGCGACAGTAGAACGTTACAGTACAAGCGTCCTTCATGACATAACCAGGTCAGGAACCCACTACGCCAAGGAATGCAGTTCTGTCTGGATCACTTTCCTTTCTGGTTCCAATCTTGGTGCGCCCTTGGTGTTTGATTTCTGGCCAGGGTAATGCTCACCACCCTGGGCCAAGTTTACTTGCGCTCGTCTGCAATCACTCACTGAAAAAGGTGGAAGACTGATGCATCAGACCACAGTGCATGGGAACAGTAAGGTCACCGGGCTCACATTTAAAGCACCGGGCAACATTCTCCATTTCCATCGAGTGAGCCGGAGGGAATCTAGCTGAGCTGACTCATTTGGCCAGTGGGGCAACTGCCATTTAGCTTAAACGTGAAGGCCACCCGGATTCATTAAGCACACTTGGGATTATTTCAGACTAATTTTACTACCAAACTATTTTTTAATAACTCAACATGGAATGCCATTCAGAACCATTTTTACTTCAACTGCATGACTTTTTTCGGGATTTCCAAAACAGAAAAACAAAATAGATTACGGGACTTCATGTTTTCCATTGGAATTAGATTGGAGGGGTCAGGCTGAAAATTTTGAGGGCTTGGTGAAGTCAGCCAAAAATGAAAGATATTTCGGAGGCAGCACATGACAAAATACAAAAAAAAATGTATCACTAAAACACAAAAGTAGTGATGCACCGAAATTTCAGCAATTAAAAATATCCGGAAGCAACAGTAAATAAAAGTATATTTTCCGTTTTGGATGAAACTATTGACTGAAACAGCAAGGTTTAATTTTGACTTCTCTGATGGCACTTTTTTGACTGTCCATATATGCATATGTATGAAGCTATTTTACATACTTTGGGAAAGATGCTTAGGTACCAATATGTAAACACTGTTACTAAAATACAAAGAACTTTACTATGACTTTATCATTGGGAGAACACAACACCCTGAACAGCATACTAAATTCTTATATTACATATTAGAATTACAGTATATATAGCTTATTATTGGAAATGCTTACACATTAGCTTAATATTGCAACTTAAAGGACCTGAAGCATATCAGATGGGCAATACATTTTACAACTATACAAAAAAAAAAAACTGCGGTGGCACCATGGTACACTATCAATATGAGATGATAAAATCACATTGCTTTGAGGAATACCATGGTATGGAGCAAAGACATCATTAAAGACCCATGAAAACAAAACTGGAGTAGCTTTTGACCTATGGTGTGGTCACTTTCACTGCTGTTCTGCTCATTTCTACAGGAAAAATCCAGTCATTCAAATAGGAATTTTGTGTGAGGATGAAAGATTTCCAGACATATACTCAACAGCATATGACAACAGCAAGTAGCAAATCATGGTTCACAATAGTAACTATAAGCTACAGCCCCTAATAATGTTTGTTTCAATAGGAAATACATTAGTAATATACCTTGATATTTACGATCACTGGTATATGAAAAATGTGCGGTCCTTGCAAAACAAACCTTTCTTTAAAAATCAAATGTGCATGCTCTGTTTGAACCCAACAACCTTACTGGTGGCTTCTTTACCTGTCCTCGTTCTTAAAGACGAACTTCCTCAGCTTGAGGTCTCTGAGGACCAGGCCGTTGTCGTGGCAGTGCGCCACAGCTGATGCTATCTGATGGAAGAGTCTGGCAGCCTCTTCCTCTCGCAGCTTCTTGCAAGTGCGGACGAAAGAGTGCATGTCGCCATGGCTGCTCTCGAAGAACACGTACGCTCGCGCATCCCCCAGAAGGATCTCCACTATCTGGTTAATATGCTCATGGGTGCCCAGCACAAAGTAAGCAGCCAAGGACTCTTGGTATCGACTGACATCAAACACCTGGAGGAGAGAGAGAATTTTTAATTAAATTAGAAGCTGTCATCGATTTCCCAACATCCCAGGTGGAGTGCAAAAGTACCACCCCTCCCAAAAAAAACTAAAAAACACTGGAATTGGAATTAGAGGCAATGCATAATTCTGAAACAAAAGAAAGGAAATCCATGCAACACAGAGTCGGAAGGCATTACACCTCTGCTGCATTTCCGAGTCCCCAAAACATACACTTTTTGATGTTGCTTAGTAACAGATACCTAAAGGAGAGAGACAGGCTAAATATAACATGGCAGTGGTGGACATAGGAGGCCATTCTCTCATCAGAAGATACGAGGTTTCACTAATGGCTCTCTGCCCATGTCAGTCCATTCAGAGTGTCTTATGTTTCAAAGTCATGTGGCCTTGCACGCATGAATACATGGCTGTATGCAATCATGCACACACACACACACACACACACACACTCTCTCTCTCTTCAGGGGTATTCCCTCATGCTTTTTTTGCACGTGACTATAACTTATCACTTGATGTCACTGTTAATGAATCACAAAAAAAAGGCCATTCATTTAATTATTCACCTTGCTAATGAATGCAGTAAACCGGATGCATGTCTCGCATACATCCCCATCTATAGCTGATGCAACTGCATGAGTGTTCGGTTACAAAAAGACATGCATACGTGTGTGCTTCTTACCTTGCACACGAGCTCTTCCCCACTGTGCAGGTGGGTGGCTCTGAAAACGTGGTCTCCCTCAATAGGCTCCAACAAAAGGTAATTGCCAATGCAAGAAATGCAGTGAGAGGAGTCAGGGGTCTCGGGAGGGCTGGGAGATCCTAAATTGGGACTGAAACTCTGGTTGGATTCTGCAGTCCTTAGACAAGATAGCTCCTCAAAGTCGTGTGTTTTGTGCCTCGATCTCCCATAACGCGAAATGTTAATGGGACTGGATCGCTGTATGTTCATGAGTATAGGAGGAGGTTCGTCCAGAGCAGGAGGGTTCAGACGGTCTTACAGGAGGGGGGCGGAAGAGAATGACAGACAGATGTCCTCTATTTAACACTGGGCATGAAGGCAGCGGCGATTCCCCTCGACTGTAATGATGATCTTATGCGTGTGCGTTAATTGCAATGACAATGTGGCGTCATCTGAACACACATGCAATGACGTTCATGCACGAATTGTGACCTCTATGCTTACTGTTCCCTCAAAAGAACACCACGGTTGGTAACGAGCCAAAAAAAAAATATGCAAGAATCGGCGCGGTATAATGTAAAGGTTGTGACGTCAGGGTCGATGCAGCGCAGCAGGTAAAGAATCGGGGTTTTGCATTAAATGAAAAGGGAAAGGTGCCAGCTGGGTTTAGATATCCTGAGAGGGCGCTCCTTGTTCATTTACGCGGGTCTCCACGCGAAGCCTGTCCATGCATCTACCAAATATGGCTAGGAAAAAATTCCTCCAGGTCGCGATCCGCCTTTTGTTACGCCTGGGAAGTCGATGCGAGCAACCAAACTCCGACGATCTCCGGCGTTTGGATCTGATTTGGACAAAGGCAAGAGGGGACGGCCGACGTTCTCCCCGGGCCTATCCCTTGTTTCAACAACAAGACAGCATTATCATCATCTTCTTTTACTTACGTGGCTGGGAATCTAGTCCATTGAACGCGCGAGGTCAGCTGCACACGCGAGCGGGCTGACTGACTGACTGACTGTGCGCTCGCGGGACTGACTGGAGCTCTCCACGCGCACGACCGGCCCCCCTGACGTCACGGGCATAGCGGCCTCCCATTGGCCGCTCGCTAGATGCTGACACATCCACAGTCTTCTTGCAAGCAAACCATCCATGAAGTCATGTGAGATAATTGTTGTCGTCGGAATTTAATTGAAGCACCTTAAATTATCTGTATATATATATATATATATATATATATATATATATATATATATATATATATATATATATATATATATATATATATATATGTGTGTGTGTATGTATATATGTGTGTATGTATATATATGTGTATGTATATATATGTGTATGTATATATATGTGTATATATATATATATGTGTATATATATATATATATATATATATATATGTATATGTATATATGTATATATGTATATGTATATATGTATATGTATATATATATATATATATATATATATATATATATATATATATATATATATATATATATATATATATATATATATATATATATATTCATGCATACATTTCTTTTATTATTTTCAAATGAGGGATGATATCGCGTATTTATCTTAAAGACGTTTAAACATAACACATTTTAAACAATTTAAAAAAAAAAAAATAGTGATTTGTACATTTAGAAATTTGTACAAAATTCTAGTCACAGTAGAGAAATTACCGTATGGACAGGAGGAGAAGCTCGCAGGCAATCTTTTACTGTCTATAAGGCTATCAGGGAATTGGAGGCATAAAGTTAAGGGAGAAGCCCATAGAGAGCCCATAAAAGCAACGGGACAAAATTGTTCAACAACGTCTGCAAGATTCGGTGGGTGATTCAGATTTCTCTTGGCACAGCGATTAGAAGACTTACAATTGTCAGACAGGTTGGTCACGCTACATCTACGTCATCAAGCTCAGTTTGAGTCTGCGCAGTACGCTCGAGAAGTGCATGTTTCTAATTGACTTCACTTTTCTCCATTGAATCCAATGGGGTCGCTGTGTCCATTTCTTTTACTGTCTATGGCCAAAACCCAGGGGGCAAGGAACTCGACCGGAAGTTGAAGTTGGGTGGGGGCTGCCATCTTTTAGCAGAACTTCACTTGCGTTACCATTCCCACTGACTCCCATTCATTTTGGCGTCACTTTGACAGCGAATAACTTTACACCTGAGGCGTTTAAAGACTCTGTTTGTCCATTATTTATTTCTAAAGATACACGACAATGTATAAAGGGCTCCATTACCTTCTATGTTACATTATGGCCCCATATAAACAGTTTTTGTGAAAAATAGGCTAACGATTGCGTCATAACCACTCGTCTCTCTGTCGCATTACCGTACAGACAGGAGGAGAAGCTCGCAGGCAATTAACTTAATATGGCGTACTGGCGTTACATTTTAAAATACTATACAAAATAATTAATCAGAATACTTACTCCTGCTCACTCACGACAAAGAACTCCCCGCTCAAACTCGACGTCTCTGCAAGATTAACGATGGCAGTTTGCACGCACAGCCACTTAGAAGATTTACATCTGTCAGACAGGTTGCTGACGTCGTCAATCTTCGTTTGAGTCTGCGCGTCAGAAACGGAAGTGCTAAAAAACGCTAAAAATGGGCTTCACTTGTCTCAATTGAGTTCCAATGGGGTTGCTGTGTCCATTTCTTTTACTGTCTATGCCAAAACCCCCTCACGAAAGAAGAAAGCCATCGTGTTTACAACTGTGACAACGAGCGCTTATCAGAATCAATGAACCACAGGATTTTCAAAAGTATGTGAAATATTAAAAGTTTGCGGCATAGAATCTTTCAAATATGTCAGAGAGTTTAAAAAAAAAATTCCAGCAGTGAACTGTTGTATTTGCGAGCATCTATATTTCACCAATTCGGAGTAATTTGTAGCCTAATCAAATTTTTAACTTTACATCTAGTAGCCTAATTGTGTTTGTAATGCACTGTCCGATATTAATCCCTAAAAAAAAAACTTTTAAGTAGAGATCGGTTGCTATGTTTACATGCTCGCAAATTCGATTTGTATTCGAATTCGCGAGCGTCCCTATTTTGCACATTCGGACTTGCATCGTTACTCAAAGATTTGTATTCTATACATTGTGCATTTCGAATCCAGCTTTCATTTACAGAAACGTTAAAAGTAAAGTAAAAGTTAAACATTATCAGCTCATTCTTTATTACTGTATTACTTTATTACTTTATTTCAGAGCAATACTTTTTTTCGGAATTGTGTTGTTATATTAATACTGTATTGTGGGCAGAAGTCTGGAATTAAGTTCCTGGCCAGATGGTGACTCTGGATTGAATCCCCACATGTTAAAAGCAGGTCTGTTCCCTGCTTTAGAAATGAAGGATTCTTTACCGTGTTTCTGAACAAAAACCAGATGTGGATGTTCATGCTGCAGCGACAAGCCACTACATCAAATCTGGGCAGATTATATTCATATAAGGGTTAATGTAATGAAACATGGCCAAAGGACATATCCTGATCATATTACATCCTAAAATATTATATTAAAAAGAATAATAAAAACAACAAAAATAGTTAAACATATTAAATAAAATATACATATTAACCCTACGTTAATATGATTATATTCATCCATAATCACCCAAACCCCTGATCTTGTCATACATTGCAAATTTCAGGATAATGAATTCATATTTAGATTTAACTCTGTATCTGCCATATTTTTTCAGAGCAGATACATCATTTGGTGAGATATATTGTTGAAGTGATGTAAGTTTTACTGCTCTGATCTGAGAAAAATCTCTGCTGTCTGTTATGTCTGTGTATAATCTGTTCCAGTTGTATCAAGTCATGTTATTGTTGTTACACAGTGTCATGATTTGTATGAGTTGGTGTTGGATTTCAAAACTGATTACATGTACTGGAGGAGAGAACACTGAGGAATCGAGGGGATTTTTGGAATTTGTTGCATGAATGACATTGTTGTGCTTCCCACTCATACGTTCACAAAGTGTTTATTGTGTGTAACAGTGAATGGTGGGCAGAGTGACATATTTATGTACCCCACAGTTGAAATGCTATATGGATAGTTCACCCAAAATTATAAATGTTGTATTTTACTCTAATGCAATTTCAAATCTAAATGTTTAACTTTCTTTCTTTTGTGTGGCACAAACTGAGGAGTCTTGACACCGTTCTCATCTACACAAATGAAAATGCATGGGAAGGGCTGACAAGCTCTAAAAAGGATAAAAAAGCATCATAAAAGTATTCCAATGGATTTGCATTCTGTATTGTGTGCTATATATGTCTTATAGCCACTGTGTGAGGAAAAGGCTAAAAGTAGTACCGTAATTCACTGAAAATATTGTTAACTATATTTGGTAACCTGTTATGTAGTATTATTGAGATACTTTTCTATTTTTTTATTAATTTTTAATCAGTTTTTATTTTTATATTTTTTTAATATAATTATTTTTATTAGTTTAGTTATAATGTAATGTATTAGTTTAATAAATGTTGCCTCTGCAACAAGTTAAAATAAAATATGTTTATTTCAGTGAACATTTATTTTATCTTAATTAGCAAAAAAAAAAAAAAAAATTGTGGTTATATTTTTAGCTATAAAATAAAAAATAAAGTTACCTAAATATGTGCTTTTAAATCTAACTTTTTTGTCTTCTCTGCATA
Source organism: Carassius auratus (assembly GCF_003368295.1). NCBI lineage: Eukaryota > Metazoa > Chordata > Actinopteri > Cypriniformes > Cyprinidae > Carassius > Carassius auratus. The sequence goes on from NW_020527754.1 coordinate 941,020, forward strand.
TCTAATTTTCTCGAGTTAGCTTCCATAATCTAGTTGTTTAATAACCTTGGCACTGTATACTACAAATATTGTTGGCTCTTTAACAAATTGCTTTTGTTTCTTTTTATGAGTAGCTTTGGATAGAAACATCTTTTAAGTGAATAAATGTAAAATCTGTATTAAATGACTAAGTTAAAACTTGTTTTATGGCACCAATAAACACATTAACTGGACATTCATTAGACAAGTCAGTCACAGGGCTTTCAAAAGACATGGGTTAGTTTAGGAAATGAAGACTGAATCATAATTTTAGGTGAATTATTCCTTTAATATATCTAATATAAAGTTTGTTATAATGTTTATTAGAAACCTGAAATGGTCTTAACTGGTCCATGCAGGGTTTTTTTTTTAACTGTGAGCAACTCAGTGTAAAACAGTCATGATTCTTCTGTTTTGTTCATCTGAGAAAGTGTCTTCCCACTTACATTCCTGAGCTCCTCAACTGTTTTCCCAAAGCAGAGTAAGCAGGGAGGTGGAAGGTGAGTGAATTCAGGATTGAGCAATTCTCCATAGTGGAATGCAGGGGATCATATGGAATGCACACAGCTGGATGAGAGACACAGACAGAACGGTTCATTTCAAACAGATTCCACCCCCTGACATAACACTGGAAATGGGGAGCTGCTGTAGTTCATGGCCTCGGTGTGCCTACACTTCATGAGATTGTGTTTGTCACATAAACAGCCCATTTCTTGAATCATGGACTGCAACCGCTAAACAGCTACCAAAAAAAGAATAGTTTAAAGAATAGTTAATCCAAAATAGAACATTTTCTGACTGTTTACTCACCCTGAGGCCACCCAAGATGTACAGTACATGAGTTTGTTTCTTCATAGGAACATTGTGAGAGATTTAGCATTGCCTCACTTGCTCAGCAGTAGATCCTCTGCAGTGAATGGGTGCCGTCAGAATCTAAACAGCTGAGAAAAACATCACACATGCGAAGTAAGAAAAAAAGTCCTATATTAATAATATAGCTGTTTTTCAGTGAAAAGTCATCTCTTCTGAATTTGTAGAGAAATATGCACAGATCAACTATACCGTTTACAAGACGAAACAGTTCTAAACATATATTGGTGGATTTTGATCTGAGAGGAGAACACTTTTTCACTGCAAGAAGCATTATTATGGATTATGGACTCGTATTTTGGCCAGAAGTGATGGTTTGAAATTAAAACGCCTTAATGGTGGATATTTTGGACACAGCTTTTTATATCACAAGACATTAACTGCTGGTGTGAATTACTAGTGAATTATTGTGATTTTTTCATCAGCTGTTTGGACTCTCGTTCTGACGGCACCCATTCACTGCAGAGGATCCATTGGTGAGCAAGTGATGTTATGCTGAATTTCTCAGAACAAGCTCATCTACATCTTAGATGGCCTGATGGTGAGTAAATTTTAAGCTAATTTTCATTTTTGGGTGAACTCTTCATACTCGTTGACTATTTCAAACTTTAAAGTGGGTCAGGATTTCCCAAGCTGGGTTTAACTTCTTTCTGAAGATTGGGCTCAGAATGACTCCATTTGCCCCTCTCTAACAGACCCAAATATAATGCACAGAGGCTGCAGAGATATAGTCACATATTTAGGTCAAACCACTTTGTGTCACACAGAGAAACACAAGCACACTAAATGTGTAGGTAAAAATGGGATTATCTTTATACCAAAGTGCTTTATTTTCAGTATAGACCCATTTCTTACTCTCTTCTCTGCTAAAGTCGGTTAAGTTGGGAAACTTCAAAGCAGGAAAAGCTGTGGCTGCCTGGAAGTAGAGAGATGATCACTCCTGGAAGTTTTCAAAGGTCAGAGTGGATGGCTAAAATCTTGATTAACCCCCTACAGCAACGGCACTCTTACCTGTCACCCACATGAGAAAATGAGGCAATTTTGCTGCTGGGAAATGTCTCTATCTCTATATTTTAAGCCTCGAGGTGGGTGAAGTGTAAAAACCTGGAAAAAATAATAATATTACTCTAACCTTTTAGCTACTACAACAAGATTAGTGTGTAAAACTTCAATTTTAAACAATTATTGAAAGTTTTAAACAGATAAAAATGCTTTGCAATGTCACTTCATTCTAGTCCACATAAAACTAATATCCAATTACTCTCACATCACTTCAAATCGCCAAATCTAACTGAACATGAATCATTTCCAGGTTGTGTTTTGAAGAAAACATGCAGTTCCTCCGAAAATGAATTCTCTTATGTTCTCACTCTCATGTTGTTCTCAGCCCAATCTGTTTGACTTTCTTTCTTCAGTGGAACAAAAATACCTATTTCATAAGAATTTTCTAAGTCTTCTCTATACAATAAGTTTTATTCCCTGATAATCTTCTTCTGGTGAGCCAGTAACCGCTACAACCAGAACTCTGAATCAAGAACAAATCATTTTGTCATTTTTGAAGTTTAAAGAGAGTCCATCCAATAATGAAAGTTCTGTCATCATTTAATCATCCTCATATTGTTTCAAACCTGACTGACTTTCTTTGTTCTAGTTTAAATAAGTGTTGTTGTTTTTTTGTCCATACAAAGAATAAAATAATCTTTCCATTGATGTATGGTTTGTTAGGAGGACAATATTTGGCTGAGATACAACTATTTGAAAATCTGGAATCTGAGGGTGCAAAAAATCGAAATATTGAGAAAATCTCCAAGTTATCCAAATTAATTCTTAGCAATTCATATTACTAAACAAAAAATATATAATATTTATATGTATATAATATATAAATATATAATATAATATGATATATAATGGTAGGAAATTTACAAAATATCTTCAAGGAACATGATCTTTACTTAATTTTCTAATGATTTCTGGCATAAAAGAAAAATCTATAATTTTTACCCATGTTTTTTTGGCTATTGCTACAGATATGCTTCTATATCTTTCTATATCTATATCGTTACAGATAGTGTTCCTGTAGCTCAAGTGGTAGAGCATTGCGTTATCAAGGTTGGTGGTTCAATTCCCCCCGGGAACACATGATAGGTAAAAATTTAAAAATTATAAAAGTGTCTGCTAAATGCATTAATTTAATTTAATTTAATTTAATTTAATTTAATTTAATTTAATTTAATTTAATTTAATTTAATTTAATTTAATTTAATTTAATTTAATTTAATTTAATTTAATTTGCAGTGACTTAAGACTTTTTTGTGGTCCAGGGTCACATATAATGTTATGTAATGTAATTAAAGTAAAATGAAAATAATTAACTAAAATTTTAACCTTTTTTTGGTTTAATGTAATTTGAATGTAAAGTTGAAATAACTTGTACAAGCAAATTGATTACACTTAAAAATGTAAGGCAGCAACTTTGGGTGGATTTTTTTCACAGAGTGTGTATCTCTGTAAGACTAAAAATTTTAGAAAGATTTTGAAAAGTTTATAAGGGCTTCTCTGCAACCCCAAAAGAAGTTTCTGTGAAATACTGTGGCTGGCTAACTTCTGTCCAATCCTCTGACTCTGTAGATCCAGGGGAAATTCTCAAACTCGAGTCTATTGGCTCCTGCTGCAGAAAGAATTCTGAAGACCGGGGAGAAAAAACTTATAGCTGCACTCGGATTTGACAGGGTGACTCAGATTCCAGAAACGCAGGGTGAATAACAACACAAAAATGTCCAACAAACAAAAACATGAAAGAGCTGGGCTCCAGGCATCAGGGAGGATCACCAGCGCCACCAAAATACATTTGTCATATTTAATTATAAATATGGTTATTAATGAATGAATGCAGCCAAATGACACACATTTATTTTGTACGCCCCAAAAAGTGAAAATGTGTGCAGAAAGGATATAAATAAATGACAGGCAGAAAAGCTTTAATACATTATGTAAAATCTGGCTGAAAGCTTGAGGAATGGCATAAAAATGCAGGCTGGGAGGAAGGTCTCGTTGTAGAGTTGTGATCTTTGAAACCATGAACAAGTCCAGGAGGCACTAAGCTCAAAACTCAATAACAGATTCTGAGAAAAAGCCCAAAATAGTCTGAATCCCTCGACCAGAGCGGATTTACTATATCAACCGCACAAGTTCTACATATTAACTGATGCATTACATTCAAAATATTTGCAAGGGGTTTAGATACTGCTAACACAGATGCTATAGCAACACAACTCAACTCTCACGGGGATATACAAACATGTCTGTACACATACCATAACTCACGTGAAATAAACCACTGAAAAGCACATAGCAGAGAGGCATGTCTTGCATTTCTTTAGTGATAATGAGTGGAACCGTCAATCAGTCAACATAAACACATTCACATGTCATTTATAAATAGATAAGCAAAGTTTGTCAAGACAAGCTGAATTTCGGCTCAAACCTTCTCATTTTAATGCTTTTGAAAAAGTCTGTATATATATATATATATATATATACAGTATGTGTGTGTGTGCATATATATATTTATATGAAATTTTCAGACCAGGATGAAAGAACATTTTCAGAAAACAAAGATTACTGGAGTATGTTTGACAAAAAAACTATTTCAGTCTTTATGCATGTTTCATTCAATATTTACTTCCCATTTCTTGTTAATTAACTGTGACATTTTGCGATTTCTTAGTAGAAAAAGAGTTTCTATTCCCTTTTGTTTGCATTGCCTACATTTCTTTGAATTGCAATTCAGTAAATTCCTTGGATTGTCATTCCAATTCATCTTCCTGTGACTGTGGCCAACTCAACTCCAGTTCATTCAGACTGTTTTTCATTAGACCCTCCCCCCCCCCCCCCAACAACCCTTGATCACACACTGTAATCTTAAAGCACAAAGCTGGTTTCATCAAACTCTCTGTAAAACGATGCAATCCTATGTGTGAATCAGTCGAGCTGTGACCTGTTACTATCTGCCAGACAGACGGCATGAGAGAAACACGCACACACACATATACTGTACACACTCACACAAATATCTCTTTGACTCTTGCTTTTGAAGCTTGGCAGTGGAGGCATTTACTGAGGCAGTGCAGGTGGCAGACATAGCATCTGAATCGCAGCTATCTGACTCTGATCTTGTGAGAGCTGTAGGTTCAAAGAAACCCACCTACCAAATATAAACCGCTTTACAAATGTACCACAGTAGAGATATGTTCACTCTCTTGTGATACTAAAACAAATCTGTATCAGTTTTAGTCCTCTGAAGTTCTTGCTTATCGAAAGCAGAATCACCTGATTAGTTCTGTCCAATAAAATGCTGTTTAGAAGCTCAAATACCACCTGTGACCGCAATAGCAGGAATAGTAGCAATAGAAAATCATGATCCACACACTGTAAAACATTTCCAGCTGAGTAAAAGTAGAAACGAAAGTTTAGTAGCTGCCTTAAAAATATTAGTTAACTCAACTTAACATAAGTTAATTCAGCCTGAAGATAAATAAACTCACAAATAGTCAAGACAATGGATTACTTTAAAGTGATTTTTAACTTAAAAACGTATTAGTGCTGTAATGTTAACAAATAGTAAATAAGGTAAAAAAAAAGGACAAACCCTTCAATATGCTATGCCCCACCCTAGCAAAAACAACAACATTTGTAATATCTTAACAAATATATATATATATATATATATATATATATTGATAATTATAATATCAATAATTTTATATATATAATTTTATATGATATTTAATTTGTACATTTAAAAATAATAAAATAATATAAATGTAATATATTAATATTAAAAACTGTAATAAATACTATATAGGCATTTTAAAAACAAAAGATAAAATATACAAATTATATATAGATAGATAGACAGACAGATAGATCGATTGATGGAGATAGATACTGTAGATATATAAACTAACCTGCTAAAGATATGTCAATAAATCCAAAACCACCTCAAATGACAGACAGAGATTTGTCTATTTTTCAGATCAGCAAAAATATTTCAGTATTATCATTATTTAAGGTGGCCAGACAAAACGACTTCCAGAAATTAATTTCTCTCTAGCAGAAACCTTATGTCTAGGTTTCTGTACACAGCATGTCGCGTAAGCTGTACGATAATGTCATTGAGATAAGCATCATTATGGTGGGAACCTAATGAGTGGCTTTCATTGGTTGCATTAGTGACTGCGAGAAAATCCCTGTCTGCTGAGATCAGTAATGCATCGGTCCTGATGGATGAAGACGGGGCCAAGCTTTAGCGCTTAACCACCATCAGCGACGACTCCAGCGGGAGATTTCACTTGGAGGAAGGTCCATGATGGCCTTTGAGCTATTGCAGCTGACGTTAATAAGAAGTGTTTTATCCAGCCAGCCAAGAGCTCAGCAGTACAATCAAAACAGGCCTGTGGCATGTGCTTCTGCCAGTTAACCAACTGTTGAGGCTAAATTACTGTAATGCTACCATAATTATGATTAGAGGAGCATGTCTCCAGCATAACTAGCTGCAATTTTCATGCCTTGAAGAAATGCGTATCAAAATGTAGTGGTTTAGCATGGAAAACCCAGCTATGTTTGGTAAAAACAGCAGCATGGAGTGTGTTTAATTCACCTCGCTCATAATACATATCAAAACAATGGAAACACAATTGATTAAACTTTATTCATTCAACTCTTTCAGCTTTTAAGGCCCCGAGGTATCAATTAATACCATGGGCCTGCCTTATCATTTCACATAAGGTTGCAGTCATGTGATCTTTGTCTGAACTGTGGTTTTCTTTTTCAAGAAGACCAATTTGTTGAATGTAAGATACTTATCACTGAATACCTGTAAGAAGCCAAAGACATTTCAGTGCTAAGAAAACGGCTTATTAAGCAAGATAAGAACTTGCATGGTTATGAATGTCATTTTACTGCGTCAAAATATTAAGTCAGCACCTTTAGCAGTAGTTTAAAATGGCATTCAGCACAGTTGGAAGTGAGATGAGATTCATTTTTCATCAAATATCTAATTTTACTATGGATACAAGATTCTTGAGACATAAGACAAAGCAAGTCCTTCCACTGGTTTCTAAGATAGCAGAACTGACACTTTGAAATAATTTTCTGTATACAAATGACATTTCATTAGATTTTTTTTCCCTTTATCTAAATTTTGGCATTACATAATCATGCACTCCCATAACTGAGTACTTCATGCAAAATAAAAATATACATTTAAATGTATTATTAAAAGAAATACTACTACTATGTCAGCAAGAAGAAAGAGATTACTTGTATAAAAAATAAATAAAAAACAATTTTAATGATCTTGAAGGCGATTTATCCATGTTTTTGACTTAATAGTTTTATTCAGCACTGATTCATCAAAAGAGACAACAAAAGTATATTTCAAATAAATGCTTTTCTTTTGAACTTTCTATTAATCAGAATAGAAATCCTGAAGAACAAAAAAGTATTATGGTTTCCACAAAAATGTGAAGCTGTTTTCAGCATTAATAATAATATTAAATGTTTCATGAGCAGCATATCAGCATATTAAAAAGATTTCTCAAGGATCATGTGACACTGAAGACTGGAGTAATGAACCTGAGAGTACATGTATTTGAAATTGTAATAATATTTCACAATTTTACTGGTTTTTATGGTATTTTTGATCAAGTAAATGCAGCCTTAGTGAGAATTAGTGACTTCTTTCAAAAACATAAAAAATCATTAATAGCCTAATAATAGAAAAAAAGAAAACAAATACCTTAAAAAATGCTATTTGATACATAAACTTATTTTCCATTTGTACAATTTTTAAATTTTAGGCATTTAGCAGACATATTTATCCAAAGAAATGTACAGTGCATTCAAACTATACAAATGCTTTTTTCTTTCTTTTTTTTTTTTTACCAGTATTTAAATAAAATGTAAAAAAAAAAAACGTACTTTAACACTCAACAACAAAGTGATGAATACCTGTTTCGAATCAGAAGTTTTAAACTCTCTCAAAGGTGGTTTGAATTGTCCTAAATACAGTAACATCTGTTTGGAATCTGATGTGAAAGGGGTTCGGTTTGTTTCCTTCTGTTCTCAGAAGGCCTTTGATGTGCCTACCAATGCAATTGTCATTCCATAGGAATTTTCCTCTTCCTGTGCCAGCAGTGGAAACAACATACCATGTCCTGCGTCAGACTACACTTGCATGTAAATGGCTCATTCCACAGACATCACACCTGTTTATGTCCTGTCAAGGAAATGCAATGCTGTCAAAATACACCAGCGCTGTGATCTCCTGACACCATCAAGACGGGGTCATGCAGTACGAGACAGGGGAGATTAGACCAGATAGGAAACGGCAAAAAAGAAATCCTAAAATGTTTTTTTCCCCTTCATATTGCAGGCTACATTGTCACAGCGTGTTCTGCTATTGTGCATGGAAAGATATTGAACCGCCATAGTGGAAACCACATTAGACTTCTGAGGGCATTCGTTGTTATTACTTTGATATGGTTGTTGTCGCCACAGTTGAATAAATCAAATGGATTCCAATAACATTCTGTACGGGCAGAGGCCTGACTGAACACGGGGGCGGATAAACGAGCGTTCACAAGAGAAGTTCACCAGTATGAGCTCGGCGGCCAGCAATCACACCATATGCCAAGTTTCTGCGGCCAAGATAAACAAGAAAACAGCAAAACAAACGCAAAAAGCAATAAAGTGCAATGAAGAACTGATACAGGAAACATTACAAATTTGTTATTTTGCTGTGCAAAAGGAACATTTGCATTGATTTTGTTTGGGAGCAACTATAGTGCTGACACGCAGCAGAACTTCATCGGCCGCAGAGGCTTTGATTGTCTCCGTAGAGAATTACCATCCTTAACTATTTGGTCTCTCACATTCCATTGAAGCAGTACTGTCAACATAATTATCATGCTTTTGAAATAATTAACAAAAACAATGGCAATGGCAGTGTAATAACCGAGAAAGCATAACTGCCGTGCCAACACTGGCCTTCTGAGCTATAGTGACTAATCACAGGAGAATCTATTAGGAGACCAGACCAGTGCAAAACAACTTATTTGAGATGGAAAGTGATTTACAAAAGTCATAAGTGTTCTGCTTATAAAATTTAACAGATCAGATATATACATTATTATACTATATATAATTGTAATATAATATAATATAATATAATAGTAATATTTATTGAAATATTTATATAAATTAATTAATAAAATAAATTAAATAACTGTTTATTATCACAATAGTTAATATATATTTTCATATAAACTACAAAAATATTATAAAAAATATAATATATATATATTTATATATATATTATGTGTGTGTGTGTTACATACCAATGTCAAAGTTTATATATATATACACACACATATATATATATATATATATATATATATATATATATATATATATATATACACACACACATATATATATATATATATATATATATATATATATATATATATATATATATATATATATATATATATATATATATATATATATACACACATATATATATATATATATATACACACACACACACACATATATATATATATATATAATATAAGGCATATAATATAATATAATATATCATATTATATATGAGGAGTATACAAGGAAAAATATATTTTCTGTATACATTTCTTTATGTAGAATTGTTCTAGAATTGTCTGTTCATGCAAAAGTGAGAGGTGTGTTAAGATGGAGACACATACAGTACAGGAATTGAATGCTGAGCTCTTCATCAATGACCATGACTCATCCAGCTGTGGCTTGCCTCCATTCTCAAACAGAACAGCTCCGGATGCCAAGAAGCCCATTCTGAAATATGACTCCCAGGAGAAGCTAGTGTACCGTATGGATAGATGAAACTACACTGATTGTTTCTGCAGCATGAAATTACAGCCCTGCTCAAGAAAGATTTTTAAGCTTAGAATTCCAGTTCATCCAACATGATGATATTTAATAGTCTACTGTATTTTGTGTAATCTTTGATAAAACCCAAATAAAAAATCTGGTTAAAATCCAAAAAGATTTTCTTTAAATTTCTTCAGAATCATGTTATACCATTTGTAATCTTTTTCTGTAATCTCATTCCTTCATGATTTGTTGACTTCTGAGTGATTGCAGCATGACTAAGTAAAAATTGCACTGATGCCTTCTAAAACACAATGTGATTATGGTGTTCTTGGACCAACATCAATTGTAGTTCCCATAAACCGCAGCACTAACTCAAACACAAGGCCCAAAAACCTCAAGCTACATCATGTCAATTTGTAACCAATGCTGAGTATCAAACTGTGTCAGAAATTCATAATTTAGCATGTTGCATTCTTAGAGCTGTCAAATGGTAATGTCATGTACTTGACAGAATCATGCTAAACGACTTTCACAATATGTCTGTATGAAAGTAGTGCGATGACGTCTACAGTATGACAGTGAAACCACACTGATAAACTTTTATAAATGTCAGATTTGGTTTCTCTTTGCTAATACATCTATAGAAGCGAAGCAGGACTGAAATCAATATCTTAAAAGTCATCAGCATATCATGGTCACATTTAGCTGCATTTAAAATAACCTGGTATTGTCTATCTTTCCTGCAAATGGCATTCGGTATCTGTAGAGCTCTCATCTCTAAACAACAGTCAGAATGTGGTTAGTTTCTTTCCTTTTCCCACAGTTATCTGAAATTACATCAGTGACTAATACTGATGTGAAACTTTATCATGTTTAAACTGCAATCGATTAGCATGTCTACAGCAGGAGCGTTTAGTTACGCTGTTTAAGGACTAATTCAGTCTCAAAATGTACTCACCTTCTGCCATTTAAAATGAGTTTGTTTCTCTATGGGAACAGATTTGGAGAAATTGCTCACCAATGGATCCTCTGTAGTGAATGGGTGCCGTCAGAATGAGAGTCCAAACAGCTGATAAAAAAAATTACAATAATCCTCAAGTAATACACATGACTCCAGTCCATAAAATTAACATCTTATAAAGCAAAAACCTGTGTTTGTATGAAACAAATCTATTATTATGGCATTTTAACCTTAAAACATTGCTTCTGGACAAAAAAATTAGTCCATAATTCATAATATTTCTTTCTCCCATGAAAAGTCCATCCTTTGTTGTCACATCAAAACCCACGGACATATTTGTTTAGAACTGTTTTTGCTTGTAAACAGAGCTTGATCTGTGCATATTTCTCTCCTGATTCACCTGAGAAAGCAATATTGCGGATAAAAGAAGTAATGGTTTGAAGTTAAAAATGTCTTGATGGATTTTGTTTTTTACAAACACGTAGCTTTTCTCTTCACAAGATGTTAACTGATGGACTAGAGTGGTGTTGATTACTTGTGGATTATTGTGATTTTTATCATCAGCTGTTTGGACTCACGTTCTGACGGCACCCATTCACTGCAAAGGATCCATTGGTGAGCAAGTGGTGTAATGCTAAATTTCTCCAAATCTGTTCTAATGAAGAAACAAACTCATCTACATCATGAATAGCCTAGTAAATTTTCAACAAATTTTCACATTTGGGTCAACTTAACAATATCGCAATTTATTAATTTTGTAGGTTCAAGTAACATTATTGCTAAATACAATCTTTTAGGGTCATACAACACCAGCCCTGTTCAACCTGTTGGAGTTTATCTTGCGATAATGATTGCAATTATGTTAATTAGATTATAACATGACTCCCAAATAAATGTTTACATTTATGCTAAATAAAAAAATATATTTTTTATGCATGAGACTGTACATTCTATGTTTACAACATACAATCTGTATGTGGCTATTCTTAGCATCTAACATTAGATGAGAGCAGACAGCAAGCATTAAAGATGAACACATGTCATGTTTTGATCCCCGCCTCACTAATTTCATTTGCTGTAACCGTGGCAACAAAGGGGGAAGAATAACAGAGGATCCCTTATCACCTTCACAGCCAAATAAAGTGGAGTTCTTCCTACTGGTGATGCTTTGTCACAGTTATCTCTTCATCTATAAGAGCAAGCGTCACTGGCGCAGATAGCAGCTTGCCACATGTATCGAGATCGCGATATCAAAGAGTCTAATGCAGACAGGGCTTATCTCACCCAGAACTCACATATGTGCTATGTAGGGCATGTCTTATCAGAGCACTGTTATTACTGCCATTGCAACATAAGACGTGGGTCAGGATGACCACTGGAGGAGCGGATGTGTGTCTGTGGGTGTTTGGAGTGGCCATCTTAGATCACCAAAGAAGTCAAAGTGTAGCTGACCTATTGCATCTAAGGCTCAGGTGAAATGAATAATTTACTATGAATACTATGAATGAATAAAATGCCATTATTTACTCAGAACCTGTATGTTAGTTTTTTCATGGAGCCCACAGGTTATGAGCTAAAAATTACAGGGCAAAAAAAATAAATAATGCTAATTCACATAAAAATGCTTTTACGCTATAAGTCTTTTGAAACCATATAAAAACATAGTGAGAAACACACATAAATCTAGATTGTTATTCATGAAGCTTTCTTATTCTCGATTATCATATAGCCAAACTGGCATATAGGGCGAGATATACACATATAATATAACTATTCATACATATACATATACATATATATAGTGGAGTACATCATGACACAACTGTAACATGTCAAGTTAATTGTCCAAATATGCTTCACTGTTAAACTTCTATGCTCAAAGGTGTCCAGTTTTCTAGCTAATGCGTGCACTTTCGTACTGTTTGAGTGAAAAAATCCCCCCATGTTTATTTGTGGTGCTTGTTGCCTCGGCCCACAGATTCAGAGCTCCTGTGCCCACTCACCCAGAGCTTTCTCATACTGAGAGACAGCATTCGTGACCCACCTACGTCTGATTCATGATCAGCCAGTCGTAGGCCATTCTAAAAGCAACCTGATGGCCATAAACCATCTCTGACATACAGTAATGCTTTCAAGGTCAACTACGAAACCAGAAGATTAGAGTCCCACATGAGACAAGCTTTGGGCCACACATGCACATGGGGAAGTTTTCACACCATGCAGATAAATGTGATATGAATTTAACATGCAAGGCATAGTTTCAAATTCTGATCCATCTGAACAAAAAATCCCACAAGAAGGAATGCATGAAATGAGCAAAGTAGTTCATACGACTAGTGTGTTATATTGCATGTCAAGACATACTGATTGATCTGTGTGAGGAAGAGACCCAATTTTATATTGTTATTCACGTTAAGATTTAATGTTAAATGGATGTTTGGTCACATGGCATGCAATGGCCTTTGGCTTCAAAACACTGTTGTACATTTTAAAGCTTTTGTGGAGGTGACTGAGTGAATAACAGCTTAAAATGTTCACACATTAAATATATATGGTTTTATAAGACCTTAGTGCCCATATCATGCAGACAAAAGGTTCTTTTATGGCTTCTTTTTGGAGCTTTACCAGCATAATCACCATCATTGTAAGTGCAGAAAATTTCTAATATTCCCCTTTTTGTGATCCACATTAAAAAACAGTATACAGGCTTGAGAACAAAATGAAGGTGATTAAATATGGAAGACCATTTCTGGTCCTAAAAAAGGTAATTGTGTCTTCTTACGTCAGAAATGTGAGATGAAAAAGTTACCTTTTTCATTTTTTTATTCTGTGGCAGAAACATAAAAACAAATTGATTGATACACACACAGAATTCAGAATTGCAAGTTTATGTCCAGCAGTTCTGTTTATATATCGTAATAAAAAAAAAGAGAAACAAAGTCTGAATTCGAGATATAAATTCAAAATTGTGATATAAAATTTGTAGTTACCTTTTTCCTTTTTTTTATTCCATTGCGGAAATTGGCTTCCATAATTAAATAATCAGTATAAACTGTAAAATAAAATTTCTTTACATTTTTTTCTTTCTTATTTTTTTCTAACTGCCATTTTGCCATGTAAATGCATTATGATTTACAGCAGGATAAACTAACAAATGCACTGTGTGTATGTGCATGTTAACAAATTGAGTGACGTCACATACTGTAGGTGTAAATGTGTTTTTTGCACACACACAAACACATAAACACACCTTTTCATACAGAGATATGCAAACAAAGAAAAGGGAAAGAGAGATAGTAAAAGAGAGAGAGAGAGAGCTGGTTACAGTGGAAACTCTGACTCATCTGCTCCTGCTACTTGGAACCTAAGTCAGTTTACCATTGAGTCATCATCACAGGGCTTCCTCTCTCTCTCTCATTCGGGTTCTTTCTCACTCTTTCTCTTTCTGTTGTCAGCTGAATATGCATTGAGGTTACAGCGCTGTTTTCCTGTGTGCTCCAGGGCACATTTTTACGCAGTCAAATGCATCATATCTGCTTGAGTAATTATGGCAGCACTAGCAGGTTTTATAGCGTTCAGCTGCACAAAAACAGCTCCTCTCAATGAGAAACATGACAGAAACTGTCTTTGCTTCTCTGAGCACACGCTGAATCTCATGCAGCAAGACCATGCTGATAAAACCACTGTATATGGATGAGATTATAAAGACAAGTCCTGATAATACAGCATCTTTACATGCAAAAGATTTCAAGCCATGAGGGTTACATTTACAAGCAGTAAATGATAGCAACTTTCACTAACAATCCAGCTGTAAAGGACCGTCCACATTTTTTTATATTTATAATCAGTCATTGTCTTTTTTTTTTTAGAACAAACACGTCTCATGTTTATGCAAATTATTATTATAGTGCTATATTCATATAAACCCTGCACAATTTGCCTGGTGCAGTTGACTTTGCACTGTTACTGCATGCACAGAAAATATTAAAGATGTTTGTGTACATTTTCTATTGCTCACAGCAGCAGCAATACATCCAACAATGTATTATGTACTGTAGTGTATATAATGATTTAGATATAGGGTGACATGGTTATTGTAGTTAACATTAAAATTTATGAAATTTAAATAAAATAATATAAAATATAAAAATGCAAAAGGCAACATATCTAATTTTTAACAATTTCCCTCCCCTTCTTTATTAATTTATCTATCTATCTATCTATCTATCTATCTATCTATCTATCTATCTATATATCTATCTATCTAATATTTTTATTTATGTTTTTTTTCCATTCTCTCTGAGGATTTTTTTCAACATTATAAAATAAAAACTACCGGCCAAAAAATAATAATAATAAAAAAAAAATGCTTGTAATCTCTCATTTTGCCAAATTATTTACAAATATTGGTTTTAATCTTTAGATTCAAACTTGTTTTTGGGTGAAAATTAGAATCAGAATATTCGAAATTAAACTATTTGCAAAAATATAAAAGAATATCCACAAAGTTATTTTTTGTTTTTCACTCAAAAACTGTGGCGCCTATAAGCTCAGGTCAATGAGGCCTATGATCAATCAGTTCCAAAAAGAAGTACAAAACCTGTGCTATTTATAAAAAAAATAAAATTTGATAATTTACAGTAGCATAATGAGAGATTGACAAGCAATTTTCAAAAGTCCGGTCATTTTTAAAAGGCAAAACTAAATGACAAAGGATTTTCAGCACAGCACAAGGGTTAACTTGAAGGGCTAAACTGACTAAAACTAAATAAACTAAAATGAATAAAATAAAAATGAACATTTAAACAAAAATTAATAAAAACGACATTGTAAACAAACCCAAACCTACAATGAAAGTGAAAACAAAAAATACACATAAAAATATCTTATCAGAATATTATAAATGAGACTAAAATAACACTTTTGAGTAGTCTGCAAACGTTCTGCCTTTTTCAAAGAGCCAATTCTAGATTGTCTAGATCACAATAATGGAGAAGTACACATAGTGTTTACCAGATAAAGTTAGACTGCTGCATCCTCCATGACACATGCAAATTCGTGCACGCTTCATTCTGCATGCACAGCGTGTCTTAAATATGCATGCACTCCACAGTGATTTCTCAAACACTCTCGTGAAGACCCTCCAAACCACAGGGGAATATGAAGAGGAGAACCTCAGTGACCCCATAATGCAATGCACTGCTTGCCAATGCGAAGCAGATGATGGCGTGGAGCCCCAGCCATTAAAGACCACAGAGCCTAAGGCCAACACACAAAGACCTCCAACCACTGACCAGCCCAACAGATTAGCCTGTTACTCACGCTTCCCCAAATCACACGAGACAACTTATATTCTCTGGACGGAAAGAGAGACAAAAACAGGCGGAGGGAAGCATTTTAAAGTTGCATGCAGCCTGAAAGTTCTTCTCACGTGTCTCAGCTGGAATCCAATTTGATGCAGACTGTTATTTTTGCTGGTGACCTGAACCAGAAAGCAGAACAGTGTTTAATGAGGGTGTGTGATTTTGTGGTTTAGCACTTAGGTTGACATTTCCTTGAAGATGTCAACACTCTGTTTACTGTGCGAAAGAGCATCTTGTGAATTATATAAGATGGATACCAGAACAGCTGTCTTTATAAAGATTCAGTTTCTAAAAGAATGTATCATTTTATTCAGCAAGGAGAAAAAAAAAGTTACAATAAAGACATTTAAGTTACAAAAAAAAAAACAAAAAAAAAAATCTTGAACTCTTGAACCTGTATTGAACGTGTATTACTGCTTAAATAAGGATTTATGCAGTTACTACACCCAAGAATGAAAATTCTGTCATGATTTACTCACACTCACATTGTTCCAAACCCATACTGATTTCTTCTGAGGAACAAAATAGTCATTTTCATAATGTTCACATTTAAGCATAGCGCCTCTAGGCACACTGTGGCACATCAAGTGATGTGAAACATCATTGTTTCCAATATATCTTGTGACCGATCATGGTGTAATGTGCTAGACTGTTTTAAATTAACTGCAAGCATGAATTAGATTTGAGAGCTTGTCTGTGCACAAAGCTATCAAAAGACTTAAGACTGAATATAATGCAGTTGTGTCTTTTTTTTATTGAGAGTTTAAATCACCAGTTTCATTAAGAAAAAGAGCAGCTCAGACATTCTACAAAATATCTGCTTTTATGTTCCACAGAAGAAAGTTGCACATTTTGGAATTTACTTAATTAATTAAACTAACTTTAATTTGTGCAAATAATCCTTTAACAAATATCCAACATATTTATGCAAAATCCTGACTACTGATTGGATAAAACGACGCGCTAAACTCTTTATAATGCAATACCCATGCAACAGTCACGTGTGAGTATTGTATGTGAGAAAAGAAAAAGCGCTCAAACTTTTGAGCATGCACTGAAAGTTTTGACACATCCATCTTGCTGAGAGACTGTAGAAAGGCAATACATTGAAAAATGAATCCAATGAGAGTTCATCCGGTGATGGAGCGGGTAGCCAAGACCATCCTGATGCCTGCTGTATTTGTCTCGTTCATCTAGAAATGATGCAACACTGAGCTCAGATTTAGAAACCCACCTATTGGACGCCATGCAACAGCCTTAAGCGATGGAGGGGGGGAGTAGCAAAGCATCACCTCAACTGGTGGCAATAAATGTGGAGTCTTTCTTTGGGTGTACTCCAGTCATGTAAAAGCCTTTTAAATCACTATCTTTCCTCGTCATATTACTCACCCTTCACTGCTGTACACTAAATTTCATTTGGGCTTGAATTCCAGCCCTATCACTGCAGGGTGGCTTAACACGTGGATAGGAATTGATCTGCTCTTTAAAGCCGCGTCAGGTTGATTTCTCTATCTTACAGAATGGCCTGAGTCGAATCAAATTCCTTTTACTTAATTCAGGCACAATGAAAGGATTGTGGTGCGCAGTGTCTCTGCACGTGCCGGCTGAAGGACAGCGTCACCTGTGAAGGCCGATTAACCTCACCTCCACGTCTGCTGCATCGCTCACATTCTCTCAAAGAGAGGTCAGAGGTCACATTCCAAGTCTGAATTCTTGACCTCCTCAATGAATGCTCATATTTAATTTGGTGTCCAACGCAAGCCCTTGAAACTTAAGAAGTTGCATTTGTTGTTGTGTTGTAAAAGGTGCTTTTATGCACAAAGTGAGGCTAGAGTGCCTAAAACTTCCTTAAAGCGATAGTTCACCCAAAAATGAAAATGATGTCATTAATGACTCACCCTCATGTTGTTCCAAACCCTTTAATACCTTTGTTCATCTTCAGAATACAGTTTAAGATATTTTAGATTTAGTCTGAAAGCTCTCAGTCCCTCCATTGAAGCTGTGTGTACGGTATACTGTCCATGTCCAGAAAGGTAAGAAAAACATCATCAAAGTAGTCCATGTGACATCAGAGGGTCAGTTAGAATTTTTTGAAGCATTGAAAATACATTTTGGTCCAAAAATAAAAAAAAAACTACAACTTTATTCAGCATTGTCTCCTCTTCCGTGTCTGTTGTGAAAGAGTTAAAATAAAAGCAGTTTGTGATATCCGGTTCGCGAACGAATCATTCGGATCTTTTTGAACCAGTTCACCAAATCGAACTGAACCGTTTAACCCCTTAACTGTCACACACGTTTTTGAAGATAGACTTGATTGTGCATGATACAAACCTACATTTTTATAATTCATGACTGAAAACATTTTGTAACATGATATTAATGTACCATTTACATGGTAATGCAATGTCTGATTTTAAAATGAGTTTTAAAGGATGAATTTTGAGAGTTTAAGTTTTCAGTTGATATATAATTTCTGATGATTTCTAAAATGTGATAGAGAAAAAGTCAACGAAGAAGTATTTTTTTCAAACAAAGGTCAAAACTCCTGTTATAATTTAGATTTTTATAGGGTGCACTCGTCAAAAATTGATCCATTACTTTTCCTACATAATTTTTAACAAATAACAGAAAAAATGTGAAGAGTTCAGATCCAAAAGCCTCTAAGTGCCATCTGAAATTTTCATTTCTAAAATTAGGATTTTTATCAGGCTCCTATATTTATGTTCAGTTATTTCACTTTAATAGCCTGGAAAATGACCTGCACATTGCCATTAAAGTAAAATGACTCAACCTAAGCATAGGAGCTTGAAAAAAAATCCTAATATCAGATGGCACTTAGAGGCTTTTGCATCTGAACTCTTCATATATTTGGGAGTCTTAGTCCTTTCCAACGATATATAGTTTTTCAAGATTAGAATAGATTTGCTTGTAATATAGTGAAGTAAACTTAGTCGTCCCGTATTCAGAGGTTAAACGGTTCGCGTCTCCAATAAGCATTAATCCACAAATGACTTAAGCTGTTAACTTTTTTAATGTGGCTGACATTCCCTCTGAGTTAAAACAAACCAATATCCCGGAGAAATTGATGTATTCAAACAGTACACGGACTGAACTGCTGTGAAGAGAGAACTGAAGATGAACACCGAGCCGAGCAAGATAATGAACGATCGATTGACTAAAATTCTAACGGACCCTCTGATGTCACATGGACTACTTTGATGATGTTTTTCTTACCTTTCTGGACAAGGACAGTATACCGTACATAGGTTTTTAATGGAGGGACAGAAAGCTCTCGGACTAAACCTAAAATATCTTAAACTCTGTTCTGAAGATGAACGGAGGTCTTACATGTTTGGAACGACATGAGGGTGAGTCATTAATGACATAATTTTCATTTTTAGATGAACTAACCCTTTAACAATCCTAAAATCACAGTAACACACTGGTCCAAGAGGTATAATCACATATACAATGGTTTTGGTTCAGCAAAAGACAACATTTAAAAAAATGTTCTTAATAATAACAATTCAAATTTGGTATTTTCTGAAGAAAATGTGAGTCTTGCTTGACTGTGCAATACAAACCACCACAATGCAAGACTTCAATGGGATTTTTTGGACAGATGTATTGTTCAGCAGTCATAGATGTGCATTGGCTACTTTAAAGTGTAGCTCAACCAATCATGAATTTCCACTTTAGTGTCTCAAACCAACAACTTTACCAGTCCAGAACTTAAACCATTAAGCCACAGCTCTCTGAATTCAATTTGAATGTGTATCAGTAGGCAAATCAGATCATTCCAAGGAATCTGTAGGATGGCCGCCAGATACACAAACTGTTTAATCCACATTCCTTGATGTTGTTTTGTCTCAGATTTTTCTTCGGGGGTCAGTCACTCTTCCTGACTCACTAACCACAGACTCTAGCAGGAATTAATTAGCAGGC
The DNA here is from genome assembly GCF_003368295.1 of Carassius auratus. NCBI lineage: Eukaryota > Metazoa > Chordata > Actinopteri > Cypriniformes > Cyprinidae > Carassius > Carassius auratus. The sequence continues at coordinate 961,111 of NW_020527754.1, forward strand.
CGCAGTGTAAACACTGAAGGGACATAGCATGGAAAACAGGAGTTTTCTTGTCTTTTAAACTGAAAAGGGTTGCTGATTTACAGTTAATTATCATTAATTTAATAATTATCTTTAACTGACTTTGCATAGCAAGAATGAAAATTATCTATAGATTGAGTAATTCGCTCAAACCAAAAAAAATCTGTTATTTGAATTAACAAATGTGGACTGAAATAAAAATAAATAAACCTTTTTCAGCTAGTTGCCATGCAAACATCATTTCTAATTTTCTTTTAGTTTTATAAGTATTAAAATTACTTAAACTGAAAAAAAATATACAGATTTATACAGATTTTTTTTTATTCATCAAAAATCACTACAAATCACTACAAAATTAAATGTAAAAAATGTAAATGAGACTGGAAAATATAAAAACCAGTTCAAAATATTAATAAAAATTATTTCAAAATATCAATGATACTAAAGTATGTTGACTATTGCATAACACTGATTGATAATATATATATATATATATATATATATATATATATATATATATATATATATATATATATATATATATATATATATATATATATATATGACTATTTTAAAAATATTTATGAAATAACCATATTTAATAAATCAACAGTGGTTAAGGAATTATCTGAAATGTAGGAGACACAAACATTTTGACTTATAAATATTAATTATGTTGGTGACATGTTTAAATGTTGTCTGCTATAACACCAGTAATAATTGACATTTTACTCATATATCTATTAAGTGAACTCAGGGTAGTGCTTTTCTCTTTTCTTAGGATCAGACTGAAAGTGTAAAACTGGTTGTGTAAAACAACATACTGAATTTCAGGAGGCAAAACTCACTTTATAAGTGAACTATAGTGGGGAAAGTATCCAAATGCTATTAGAGAGCAGAATATGACCCCATTAAGCACTGCGGGTGTGACAGGAGCTTCCTCGTACCAGAGCCGATAGGACATAAAGCCCCTGCGGAGCAGCACATGACTCTTTATCTACACAGATGAGCAATGGACGGACTGCAGATACATAACAAAGAACTGGAACCCACAGTGAAAGATGTTCCATTTATGTGTTTTAATGGATGGCTGATCATTGTGGCGTGTTGTGGTTTGGCTGACCCTCTACTGGATGGTTACACCCTCGCTTCACTGTAGAAACTCATAAATAATAAGCAGCATGTAGAAAACCAAATGATATCTAAATCTTCACATTGTTCTACTGTAATAGCAGGGTATGCATGATTCGCCTTAAATATTGGATGTTCATATGAGCTTTTAAGAGACTATAAGTAATTAATGATGTTTGGTAAGATAAGCATCACTATTATTATTGCTTACACTAGTAAAAGGCTTAGGGACCTTAACAAACCCCTGAATTCAAGTAATAAACTTTTGTGTATGTCGTGATCCCTAAAACATGCATTGTGTTTAGGAGTGATGCTATACTTTTCTAGCTGCACAATAAAAATGGGTGAAAAACATGTCATGACAGGAATGCATGGCCAAAGGTGCAACTTTTCACTTTTTTTGTCTTAGATTAAGTCATACTTTTGATGAAAAATTCCTTTAGATTTAGTCAGTGTTTTCTCATGTCATATTCATTAGAAGAAGAGTGCTTCACCCAGAAATGAACATTTGCTAAAAATGTACTCCCCTTCTGGTCATTCAATATGTAGATGGGTTTGTTTCTCCATCAGAACGGGTTTGGAGAAATGTAACATCATGTCACTTGCTCACCAGTGGATCATCTGCAGTGAATGGGTGCCAAACAGCTGATAAAAACATCACAATAATCCATACTCCTGTCCATTAAATTCAAAGTTCTGTCATGAAAATATAGATGGCACAGACTGAGTCTAACTTAATCTGATATAATGACACCATTATTCACATGGTGGAGCTGATTGCTTTTTTTTTTTTCATATCAGCAACCAATGAACTTTCTACTCAACATTCAAACACTCAGTTGCAGTGCGCTTTAGAAACCCTCAACCTTCCCCAGCTCCACCTGTATAGATCTGCCATGAGGTGATTTTATGCATGTTATATATGGGGGTTATTTCATATGTTATATGTGCAGCAGCATTATTTCTTATATGCTCACAGCAGCATGTTTGTGATGTATTGGCAGTAGTAATTCGCTGTACACAGCATCATAGCAGATCTTTTCCACCAAGACCAAAACATTAACATTCTCATAAACTCTCTGAGAGTTGTCATGACAGAATTAACATTTGTGAAAAAAGCTGCATCTAATTCATCAAGATTCTTTTAACATTGTTGCTTCTAGCCAAAATATGACTCTATAATCCATAATAACACTTTCTCTCTCCTCCAATGTTGTCCTCTCACATTAAAATTCATGAACATATTTGTTAAGAACTGTTTTGGCTTGTAAATGGCGATTGATCTGTGCATATTTCTCTCCTGTTTCCTACGGTTTATTGTTTATTACAAACATACAGCCTTTGGTTTACATGTGGAGTATTGTGATGTTTTTATTCACTGTTTGGACTCTCATTCTGACGGCACCCATTCACTACAGATGATCCATTGGTGAGCAAGTGATGGAATGCTACATTTGCTGATCCAATGAAGAAACAAACTCATCTACATCATGGATTGCCTGAGGATGAGTTAAGTTTAAGCACATTTTCATTTGTGGGTGAACTATTCTCTGAATTTTAGTAAATTTTTCTAGGGTTTTACAATTGTTTAGTAAAACCTTAACAACCACCCACAATATCCTTGCACGTGCAAACACCACTAACATATTATTCAGAAAATGTAAAACTCCCATACAGCATGTTATATATGTAAAGCTGTGAGCATGTACCTCATTCCTGTCTTTCAAAGTCTTGTCTGCTTTGCATATCCGAACACAAACACAGACAAACATTCTCGCTCATTTACCATCAGCTTCCTCAAAACCTTTCTGGGTCAACAGACTGTTTATGATACTTTCAAAGGAGGCCTTGTGAATTTCAATGGAATTTGATCTGAGAGAATGCATAAATCTGCTCACAACTCACTGTTTGACAATTTATTCTCAACAGCACTTGCAATTCGTACAATTGATGCGTGCCAGACAGAGCAGGCCTAAATTGTGATGTAGAGGTGCACCTAATTAAAAGGGTCATATGATGCAATTTCAATTTTTCCTTTCTCTTTGGAGTGTTACAAGCTCTTGGTGCATAAAGAAGATCTGTAAAGTTGCAAAGACTAAAGTCTCAGATCCCAAGAGATATTCTTTATCAAAGTTAAGACTCTGCCATGCCCCCACGTCTCTGTCACGATGTGGGAAGATTTACAAAAATGCAAAAACGGCTGCCACTCATTTAAGCCACTGGCCATTGCTCTTTCTTTGCAACGACAGTCTGGCACCTTACTCACAGTATGTAAGTTTGTTTTCATATGTAAAGGATTTGCCACTGATGATTCAAACGTGAGTTTTGAGCAGTGTAGAGTAGCACTTCTTGTTTGTCATTTCTTCAATCACGAATGCAGACATGGTTTTATATTTACGCGCTGTGATTAAACATGTAAAAAGACAGTATAAGTCATTATAATCAGAAAATGTTGCCACTGAATGCAACAACTGCCTCATTTAAAATGGGTTTTATTGTTTTGTCGTGTCATGTTGGTGTTCTGACCGGGACATGCCATAACGGTATATAATGAGGGGCGTAACATTTCAGTCAGACGCTTGAAACATTTGGCCAATCACAATCCACTGGATAGCTGGCCAATCAGAGCACACCTTGCTTTTCAGAGTGATGAGCCTTAAAAGTCTTACAAATCTATGTGTTTCAGAAGGCGTTTTTTTTTACTTAAACCACATAAACACATTTCATTACACCAAATACACAAAACAATGTTCTTTTTAGCATCATCATATGACCCCATTAAGGTCTCGTACTAGAAGACTAGTTTAGTTTACTGCAGCTTCTCGAAACTAAAAGCATTCAGTTTATATGCATAAGAGAGAGAGCGTTATGGAAAAGTAGATAGGTGTAACTTCCTGTTTTCAGTGGTTGAGCGAGTTCAGAATTCAAAACACAATTGATTAGATTAGATTTTTTTGGTTTAGATCAACTTTATTGTCATTGCACATGTAAGGTACAAGTCAGTTAGCATCTAACCAGAAGTGCAATAAGCAGTAAGTACAGGATATAGTGTCTACAATATGTTACAAATGTACAATAAATATACAGATTAGGCTATGGACATAATTTACAGATTTTAAATACTATCAGCATGATATACATATAGGTGTACTATGAACAAACTATACAAATGGATTATGTAAAGTGTATGTACACTATAGGCAGAAACTATGAACATCATTTACACTAGTGCAATGGACAGTAAAGTGCATAGAAAAAATTTCAGTGTGCAAATGGATTACTCAGTATTCTGGATGAACAGACAGTAGTGCAAGTAATAACAAATTTACTGTTTTTTACTTGTTTGTAAATAAATAAAAAAATCAGATGTAAATTTAAATTACATTTAAAATTTATCCATTTAGCAAAACGTAATTTAGATGAACTTTCAAAAAGAATAAGATGAGATGCAGTTTATATTCCCACTGCATATAGCAGTCGATGGGATTGCATAAACATGTTTCTCCTGAACATTAAAAGTCATCTGCAAACCAGCTAATGGGAAGTTCTGAGAGACATTTCAATCATAAATTGCTTGAACTTGTGTCACGTTTTTTGGTTTATCACACATGGGTCATTGGGATGCTAGAGTCGATGGCCCTCTTGTGTAGTTTTGAAGGTGCCATATGCTAATATTTGAATATTATTAACATATATTTGTGTACATTGACATTGAAAACAACAAACTGCACCGGACATGGTACTTTTATAAAACTAGCCATACTTTTAGCATGCGGTTTATTTTTAACCTCTGTAGTCATCTAATAACATTAAACTAGGTGAATAAAGAAACTCCATGCATGCTTTATACAACCATACAGTCACTTTGAATAAAGGTTTGGGGGGCTGGAGCAATGAAGGTCTGATTACTTTTCAACAAAAAGGCAGCTGTTTTGTGGTTCGTTCAATTAGTTATCCTTAAAAAGCTAAAGATTAACATAAGACTTACCTAGAAGGAAAAATGACTTCTATAAACGTCTATTCTTTTTTGCTTAGAGCATGACAGAAATTCATGTGGGTTTTGAGGGATCACATTCTATTTTGCGTAGTTTTTACGCAAATGTAACAAATGTTAAGAAAATTTAATTAGCATAACCTATTTATTTATTTATTTAATATATTCATTGTATTTTTTAAACGAGCTTAACTATTCAAAATTGTTTTTATATTAACAACCAAACTAGCAAAGAGTACTGTTAATATACATAAAGAAATGCCCGGTCACTGATTGATTGCACAATTTAAAAATATAAACAAATAAATATTCCAAATTAAATTAAAATAAAAAAGTACTATATGTAAACACTGTGAAAAGTTTAAACATTTAACCTTGCTATCAAAGATATTGTAAGAAATAAAAATAATCATTAAACAGAAATATATATATTGCATTAATTATAATCCAACCCTTGGTAACCCTACCCAATATTTTAAATCAAATTATAGAAAACAAAAAACAAAACCGGGTTTTATACTATATTCTAGCATGTCCCAAACTGCAGTGTTGCAAAAGTTTGCAAGCCTCGTATAATATTACAGATGCAACAAAACAGCTCATATAATATTTAGCTTGACCTCCCAAAGTAGACGATCAACATTTTCTGAAGGTTACGTACCTCCATTCACTGATGCATGGCTCAAAAAGAGCATTTCAGACACTACTTTGTACTCTAGTTGTGGAAAGTGCAAGAGAAAGAAACGAAGAATAAAAAATAAAGCTCAATCTCCATGCACGCTGATTCACAATTTCCTATTGCTGTTGTGTCAAATCTTTTTCTCTCCCTCTTGGCTCTAAATGGATCTCAGCTCGGTCTGTGTCTCATGGACCATTGTGTTGCCGTGTTCGTGGAACTGAAGGGAACAGAACAAGCAGTCTGTCATTTACTCATGACTCATCGAGGTTGATGCCTCCGCTACATCGGCTCCCGAGGATGCACAGCAAGCAAACCAGGCAATCAATCATATTTTAATACAAAACAGCCCCATTTTCAACGAGACACATCGCTATCATAGAGAGGACCTAATTAGATAGGTGCAGAAATGGCATAATCCTGCAGAGAACGATCATTACCAACACGGCGAAAAGCGTTAACCCAATGATGGATGGTGGCTGATATCTGAGCCGTCGGAGAGTAACTGCTACAACACCAGCAGACCAGACACGTACCAAAGTGCAACAACTAGAAAAGAACTTCATGATATACTTTTAAGAGGAGTTGTTGAATTTCCCCAGGTAACACAACTAAAGCTGTACTGACAATATTTCAGAAATTAGGCTGCATCAATATCGGGGGGTTTGTAAATCCTGTTTAGCATACCGGTGGCAGGTTTTGCATACGGGCTACATTACTGTCACCTTACTGAATGGTATTATCGTGATTGACCGTGAGGTTGGGAAACAAAAGGGTGACCCGCATGTCGAGCTGGAGTTTGTGGTTATCATTTCTCTTTATCTACCTGTATGGGAATCAGCTATTAGAGCAATGGCCCGTGTCTAATATTGGGGGACAAAAATGGTTAGTGCATGGCAGGGTTATTATGGTTAAAGGAATGGTTCAAATAATAGAAAAAAGATCTGCACACTGTTATTATCCCTTTATTCAAAAATAACAAAGTTTTGGTCAAAGACTTTCATCAGAAACATTGTGATTTTTATTATAAACATTTTATTTTATTCTTGAATAAAGAGAGAAAAACTGATCCAAGACATTTTTGGATGTGCTTCCTTTGACCCTATATTTAAAGGAGTAGTTCACCCCAAAAAAATTGCTGAAAATGTACCCACCCTCAGGCCATCAATAATGTAGATATTCTTCTTTGGAACAGATTTGGAGAAATTTAGCATTACATGACTTGCTCACCAATGAATCACCCGAAGTGAATGGGTGCCGTCGGAATGAGAGTCTAAACAGCTGATAAAAACAATCACATGAAACATTATCCACAAATAACAAACATATCCATGATTAAAGCATTTCACTTTCAAACGACTGCTTCCAGCTAAAATGTGGGTGGAGAAAAATATGCACAGATCAATCACTGTTTAAAAGCAAAAACGTTTTATAAACTCATATTTTGGCCAGATGCTGTTTTAAGTTAAAAACATCTTGATGAATTGATGCAGCTTTTTGCTTCACAAGATGTTAATCAATGGACTGGAGTGGTGTGGATTACTTGCGGATTATCGTGATGTTTTTATCAGCTGTTTGGAGTCTCATTCTGACGGCACCCATTGACATTGGTGAGCAAGTGATGTAATACTAAATTGCTCCAAATCTGTTCCATTGAAGAAACAAACTCATCTACATGTTGGATGGCCAGAGGGTGAGTAAATTCTCAGCAAATGTTAATTTTTTTTTTTTCTATATCTAAAAGTAAAATTTAATCTAAAACCATTAAAAAAAAAACTATTTTTTTAGAACTTAAAAAATAAATTGTCCCAATCAACTAAAATGAAAACAGATAATATAAAATAAAAACTACTAAAAAAATATTAATGAACTAATGATACGAAAATAACACTGGTACACAGTCTCTAGAGACATGCAAAAATGGTTGAAGTGTGTGCGTATGTGTGTGTGTGTGTGAGCTGTCACATGAGGGAATGGACATCACAGCGGAAGGACACACACATATGTCGTGACAGATTGTTGCCATGGAAGCATCGCTGTCCCTTAGATCATTTTCAGCCTCTCAGTCAAAAACAGACGGGAGAGAGGAAGAAGTAATAAAAGCAGGAAGAGCCCTCGGCTGACAGCCCCAGCTGTGCTCATTAATGTACGAGCAACGCTTCTGAAGAGTGTGACCAGGTATCGCTTAACTCGCTTTCACATCCCTGTAGGGAAGACGAAACACAAATGAGGTCTCTTTAAAGAACAATTGACCCGAAAATGACATTTCTGTCATTATTTACTCACCCTCATGTCATTCCAAACCTGTGTAGTTGCTTTTTAATGCCTAAAAACATGATGCTGTTCTTTTCTAACCAATGACCATTTATTGTGACGCTTAAAAAGGCCAATAAAGAACTATAAAAGTATCATAGTCCATATGGCTTATAAACTATACAGTATTACTAGACTTCTGTCATGTGATAGAGAAACAGGCTGAAATTGAAGTCTTTATACACTGAAAATGCATTTCAAAGCAAACGGAGATACTTTAATGAGGGCTCCAGCTTCTCAGATGCTTCTCTTGAGGAACAAAAGTTTCAGAGAAAAAGTTTCGACCTCTGCTCAGATTCGCCTGGACACCAAGGTATGTAGATGTCAACATGAACATGTCTTAAATCTCATTCAAAACGCCTTCAACATTTTAAAGATTGCAAATCAGAAATGTTTCTTGATCACCAAATCAGCATATTATGTTGATTTCTGAAGAATCGTGTGACACTGAAGACTGGAGTAATGATGCTGAAAATTCAGCTTTGATCACAGAAAGAAATGACATTTTAAAATCTATTCAAATAGAAAACTGTTGTTTTAAATTGTAATAATATTACAGATTGCACTGTATTTTGAGATCAGATTAGAATAAATGTACTGTATATAGTTACCACAGTTCATATGAGAAATAAACCAATAACTTAAGTGCTGCTAGCTGACATTTACACTAATGAATTCTACTAATGATTTTAGGAGAAGCATCAAAACACACTTAAGTGCAGCATAACATGAGAACTCCATTAAGCTATGCAAGAGCCATCTGGGTGCCTTTTCTCATGCCCACACACAAAGATGCCCATCTTAGTGCATTGCATTTGCACCTATCTGCACCATCGAAATGACTGAGCTGACTTACTCAGAAATGCAAAGGAAATCTGTAGGTTTCAGAGCTGTTGACACAACTACAGGTATCAATATGACTCAGAGAGTATACTGTATATGCTGCAGATGTGGTCGAGAGCAGACTTCAAACGGACTAGAAAATGCTCTCTCCACAGCAACACAGAGGAGGTAAACAGTCTCAGCTGGGCTTATTGATGCCTAATTGACTTCAGTACATCTGCGTTCATAAGCAGTTTGAAGGCATTAGTGAAGTTCACCGACATTGAGGGATGCTCGACTCTTCTTTATACAACTGCATAAGTGGCACATCTGTTACATGCAGAAATAAAAACGAATCTGAAATGAGGTGGGAATGCAATCCTAATGAGATTATCCTAATCCTTGTTTGCAAGTGACTTTGATTTATTTAATCATTAATGCAGGCATCTCGAACTGAGGCTGTAGCCAACAACATTGAATGGCTTTCTCAATATGAGAAACAGGTTATGTGATTGACATTACATCAATATTTATCAGTACTTCTCTGCCAATGAAATAATAAGGATCTTAATCACATTTTTTAAATACATTGTATAAAATGATAAATCAGTTCAAAGCTATTGATTAGCATACTCTTAATTGCTTGGGTAGCGCAGGATTTTAAAATCTGCCATCATTTCTCAAACAGAGAAGTGCATAGAGAAATGTGTAAATGCATAGATTTCACAAGATGACGTCAATACAACGCTGATGATATGAGATACAATCACTGAGATATGATGCCAAAGACAGGAAAAATAAATAAAGAGGGGAAAAAATACTTCATGCTTTTTAAAGCTTAAAAACTTAGTTATTTTAAAAAATTTTCCCTGGTGAAACATCTAATATTAGATAATGAAAGACACTGATAAGTATGTGATTATATAACCAAAAACTAACCGTGCCAGAATGTTGCAGAAAGGTTTTTAACCTAAAGAGAACCTACACATAACATATTCTATTATTATTATTATTATTATTATTATTATTCTAACCAAAAACTAACATTCTCAGAACGTTCTGGGAACTAAAAATATCTTCTTTTTATAATTATTATAACTATTATTATTATTTAAAATATATTTTTTTGGTGATGTCACAATATTCACCAACTGGGGCTAAAATATGATCCAGTTAAACATTAGATTCTTGTCTGTAAGCAAAAACTAAAAACGATAAATTAACAGAACTAACAAAAAGTATAAAAATGTACTAATAATATCAGTATAAATTTCATATTTTATTTTTATGCTATTAAATATGACTTTTAATATCACTAAAAGTTATACAAATTAATACAATTGTATTTAAATTACCAAGTCAAAAATGGTGAACAGTATTTAAATATTTAAATTCTACAAAAAAGATAAACACGCATGTATATATATAAATATATAAAATTTAACCATATGCTAAAATGAGGTAATTAGCAGTAAGTCTTGCCAGTAAAAAAAAAAAAAAAAAACATTATAAAACAGTGAAGAAATGCTTTAATATTACAAGTTGTTGCAAAAAAATAAGTTAGTTGAGAATTTTTTGCTGTACCAATGAAAAACTTAGCTGTTAGTTATCTAAAATTAAAGTAAAATATAGTTCACAGTTTTAGTTTTTATACTTGTCCTGTTAACAGCAGGAACAGTGCAACAAAAAAAAAAATGCACATTTCAGGTAGTTCCCCTTGACAAGGAAATACCAGTGCCGTAAAACAAACCCTGACATTATGAAATATCAACCCAATCGGTTTCTGTTTACAACCCTAAAATATGAACATAGGGCTGAAACAATGGAGCCTCCCATTCATAAATGTCCAGCAATTTGTGGTTATGTAAGACAAGCAGACTGAAAGCACCAGCCCGGAGGCCCAGTGTTTGCATTTCGTGTAATCGGAGTATCCGTTCACTCAAGCATGGTGTAAATGGATGCCAGTCTTTACTGTGTTCAGCCTTGGCAGCATCAGCACATGCTATACACCCTGCAGAGCAAGCATGTTGCACCAGGTGAATATACTTGTATTGTATTGCATTCTCCTGGTGCTCACTTGCATAGGAAACTCTGAGAATAATGTAGGTACCGAAGTAAAGCAGGGCCGCTCACTGCTGTGTGGAAGATTGTATTTCATTGCATCATACTGTTTGGAGGACAGAGCTACAATGTCATCAAGATATGGCTGCAAGCCAAGAAACAAAGCTCCCCTAAATATCTCTCACGGTTGCCTGATGAGCCGGCACCCCTGTCTGTTTATAAGGATCTCATTGTTTTACAATAATTAGGTTGTGCATCAAATAGTCTCTGAAGACTGGACAAAGTTAATAAAATGTACCCGCTTTGGCAAACAGTGACGTTATGGTCTGTACACTAAAGAGAAGGTTTGAAAACACAAGCTGTAAAAAAGAGAATAAATAGACTTTTAATAGTCTCTGCACTGTGAGATCTGTATTTGTCTAATTGTTCTTAGAAGTCCAAGTATAATGTTTTAAATACAAGGTCGTCCATTTACAACTGAATTGAAAATGCACTTTTTTCCAGTTCTATTACAGAATTTTGCATAATTATGCATAAATGCATTTTTATAGACAATGATAATACAATAAAATATATCTTATTTTAATATGATATAATTTGTATTTATCGTTTACTTATATTTATTTTTATTTTGTGTGTGTGCTTACATCTAAATCAATAAATTCCTTGGGCTATCATTCCAGTTCACATTTCAAATCAACTTCCTGTAGTTGTGGCCAAGTCAATTCTTAAATTCTGAATTTTTGAAAGACAACCCGGTGTACAAAATGCTCAAACGGTATGTCACAGTCTTCCAGTGAATCTCATTCAAGCACTGCTGTGGATGACAGGCAAGGCTGTGCCAGGAACCCACTGTGGCATGCTGCTGATGTGTTTCCTGTTTGGCACTGGCCTCTGGACACAGAGATGGCTTTCTCATTTTGCCCTTGACTACAGATTATGGGGAAACAATTGCCAGGCCGCAGCATGAAACGCCTAGCAGAGCAACAAAGACACTGCAGGAGACATTTGGAGAAACCATGTCAACAGTGCATGAGCATGTTATCTCTCAAAACATGCATGAGTATAAATGTACCAAGAAAATCTTCTCCAACCTCATTGATATTAAAGCAACACTGCCAGATATTTTCACCATAAGATCTATGGATCTGTTTTCAATTACAGCAGACAGTAACACGCATGATGGTAAACTTTGCAGCACAGGAAATAAACCGCTCAAATATGCAACTTTCAAAGGCATAAACAAACCACATTAAACATGTTAGCATGAAACTGATGCTTACCATGCAAAGTTAAATCCAATATTAAGCTAAAACAGCAAAACTAACCTAACCTGACCTTTGCTTGTTAATTGTACAGGTAACAGGAAGGGACATAAAAGGTGAATTAATTGAGAGAAGTATGTTTCCATGGGGCAGACTCCGCCCACAGGAAGTTCATCAACATTTAAGTGCTTTGACAAAATTAGGAGCCTCACATTTATGTTTTTAAACCCTCTGACATGCCAAACAGCTAAGCTAAGTGTATTGAATGTAAACAGGTTCATCCATTCACAGACGTTTCTTCAGCTACATATCAACTTACCATTCATGATTGTGGTGGAAATATTATTTTTATTTAATTCAATTACTATTTATTGATAATCTTTTAAATTAATTATTGAATTAATTTATTTTAACAAGTATGTTGGCTTGACAAAGTGGACCAATATTTAATTATTATTTAATTTTTATAATTAAAATAATAATAATAATAATAAAACATTTTTTTAGATTATTTTGGTAACAGTCATAATTTGTGAGAAAATGTTCAAACATTTAGTTTTGAAATCTAGTTTAGAAGCTCATGACTATTTCACTCTTTAGATTACGATATTCAAAAACATATCAAATATTTTAGCATTTTCATATTTTAAGATAGATTAAACAAAAGATACACAAAACTCAATAGAACCAAAAATGATGAAAGCATAGAAAAATGTTATATAACAAAAAGAAAAAAGTTGAAATCTGTAATAAAATTAAAAAAAAAAAAATGCCTGTATTTGTCTGCGGTAATTGACAGCAGGCCACACATGTTGCATATAGCCATCAAGTTGAAAATAACCCTTGCATTTCCTTGAATTGAGATGGTTTCCATTATTTCATTGAACTCCTAAATTGTAAAATATGGAGACAACATCCAAGTATGACGTAGTAGTTTAGCCCTACCAGTCTGACCACACTGAGATCATAATGAAATAATAGCTCTCTATGGGGTGTGTCCCTCCGAAATCCACAGCATACTGTGATCTGCACCACAAAATGCTTTTTAGTCATGTTATTTCATGATTTACTGTCAGAACACATTTGGACTGACACCTTTTAAAGGATAGTGCACACAAAAATTACATTTTGTGATAATTTACTGATCCTGAATTTTTGAAGAAGGTTATGTACCTCTTGCAACACATCTCTCCTTAAATAATCTCCACGTTCAAACTTGATTCACACGCTGCAAATAGACTCTTTTCTTTGAGATTTCGACTGAAGATTGCTTGTTTCATTGCTGTAAATAACAATTAGAGACATTTGTGCCCACACAACAGGATTGCTGTCATGCTGCATGCTTGCTTGATTGCTAAACCTATCAGTCCACATCACAGCCAATGGGGATTCCTGTTTGGATGTGTGATACAGGTCACCAGCAAAGCCGTGTGGAGCACCAGCCACTCAATATGGTTCGGTACGTGTCATTTGTCCATGACCCACTTGCAGATCGAAGGAACACAGTGTTCCCCTATCGCTCCAGTTGCTATGGTAACACGGCGGGAGAGAGACGCAGGCAGTGGACATCATTTGTGCTGCCAGGCAGGGATGTGAGCAAGAGGAGAGTGACAGAGGAATAGAGACGCCGAACACACAGAGATCAATACATCTACATGGGAGTAGATTTATGAAATCCCATTAGGGGAATCCAGAACTCCCATTCATAAAAAATGGGGGGAAAGGAAAACCACAGTCGCACATGCCAATTAGTGCTTCAACAAAATGAGACTTTTCTGCAAGTGGAGAGAAGTAAAAGCAGCCATACATATAAATTAAGGCTTTTTTCACTCATCTGAATGGGTCAGAGGACAGGACAACTGAATACATAACCCTCTAAGGCCTGACAATATGAAATAATAGCCAGAAAAATCTATTTTCCCAACCTTTGAATTTAATATAAAAATGTGCATATGTGTTTTTTGATGTATCAGGCCTTTATGGAACTCATACTAGAGGTGAAAACAAAAGTGGAGCTTATGCTATGCCTACGTCCATCATCCACGAGAACTCCACACTCACTTGTCAACATGTGTACAGCAGTTAGATTTACGGCTTATAAAATTTTAAATATAGATATTTTTCTTACAAAATTGCATGGATTCACTTCAGAAGGCCTTTATTAACCCCCTCACCCCCCGGAGCCATGTGGAGCACTTTTTATGATGGATGGATGCACTTTTTTTGGTCTTCAAAATCTTGAAAATCAGTACAATTATAAAGCTCAGAAGAACCAGGACATTTTTTTTTATATAACTCGGATTGTTTTAGTCTGAAAGAAGAGAGTTGTATAGACCTAGGGTGGGTTGAGGGTGAATAAATCTTGGGGTAATTTTCATTTTTGGGTGAACTATCACTTTAAGATGTCTAAACTTTAGGATATATAGTATGGTTGAGTTTGATGGGATAGATCCAGTGAACAAATGTTCATAACGGTTTGTACCCCACTCCTGGTAGGATTAATTAGGAATGGGGAACATTTATATGCATTTGCTTTGCATTTCATGACATATCAACAAATATGAAGCACTTTAATAAATGTCTCAGCTTATTAAAAAGCATAAAGCAATCAAGCTATGTGCAGGGTTTAATCTTCATGTACTGGTTGTGGATTTCAGTGTATACTGATGTTAAGTCACTGTACATCCTTCTCACATGGATTTTCTGAATACATTTGAATGTAATCGCTCCGGGCTCACATCAGGTCTGATGGTGAACTGCTTACCATGCATTCTCTCTGGGAAGGAAGTCTTGTCCAAACGGAATACCGATCAGCTACATTGCACCTGTTGTCTATGCTGAGACATCATCTTCATGGCTGATTAGACTGGTGATTACTTCCTGATAGTGTGGACCGTTGGGTTTGCTGGGGCTGGTTCCACTGCAGCTTATTAGAAGAAAGCCAGTCAAGTCTTACTAAGCATGACTTGAAGAAGGTTTGGACAGCAAAGTGCAACCTGCAGCAAAAACAAAAGAGAGAGAAAAATTACATTTTTGATATGGCAGTTTCATGTCCTTTAATCTTCTGCATTATGCACTCTTTCTGAAAAATTTTCTGATGCGGTATTGCAGAAAAACCTTCACCTGTGCTTTTTTTTTTTTTTTTGCATCACAGTTACCATTTAGTTTGCATTACCTTTTTTTCTTTTTTGACGGTTGAACAGAAAGAAAAAATATACCTGATGAATTTATTTTGATAAACTTTATAGAAACAAAAGCAAAAGGAGTAGTGTTAAATTATGTTTTAAGGCATTTATGGCTGAATTTTGTATGTTGCTGACTTTCTTAAATGCACTGATAAAAAAAAACAAAAAATCTAGATATACATGCTAAATGTTGAAAAGCTAGAAAATAATATTAAGAGTAAAAAATATGAATCTGCTGTCATTATTTTATTTCAGCTTATTTATTTATCCTTGTAGATTTTGTATTTTATTATTTGTAAATTCTGTGTTTCTGTCTACTATTTAACTAAAAGCTTCATTTCATAAATCAGACTGGAAAGATAAAGTATGTCTTTAAAGAACATTGCCATCTTTTACTTGTATTTTAACTGAAGCAGCTCTCTCAATACTGCATTGAAGCTGTGCATTTGATCAATTCCTGTGACCTCGGGATTGCTACAAGCTTCAAGAAAAAAAAGGCTCATAGACAAGCCAGCATACAACCTTTTAAAGAAGAATAAATTATGTATTTCTAAGAGCTCGAAGCTGCACGGTGTACACAGTTGGAGGGCGTAAGGTGGGCGGTGCAAAAACAATGTCATCCTCAAAATAGCTGTAAATGAAAGCTAAGGCTGTAATCAGAGAGTCTTACTAATTAATGAAACATGAAGGCAAAAAGGACCCCAAGCAGATTGTGACCTCAAACCTCCTCTGCCGATACAAACTCTCAGTGGAAAAACCAACTGTGCACAGCGTGACACTTTTCTGGGGTTTAGAAGGGCATCCTTGGATAGCGCACAGACACATGGTGAATCACCTCCGCACCCATCCAGTGGGGTTTCTAGGGATGAGTCATCCTCATTAATGCTTGGCTGCTCGGGAACATCCGAACAGCCGCAGAAACTCTCATGCACGCTCCCTCTTAGGCGGGATTCCCCTCTCCGCATGCCCAGAACCCCAGCAGTCAAGCAGTGCAGATGGAGTCCAGCGACACTGACGTTTCAGGTAGTTCATCTGCACGATGAGTCATCGACCGTATGGGCTGGTCACACACACATACTCAACCGTTATTGCAAAGGCAGTGATGAACTGTGCAATAATAAGAACATTCAATCAATGGTTAATGCATGTATATTTTTATTCAAGATACATACCGTGTCCTCGCCACATCTGAAGCTGTCATTTTTCACACATTACAGCACATATATCATCAGTGAAGTCGATAATTGGACGCATTTAGATGGGCTGGTTTCACAGAGCTATTATTCTGCTGACATTGAGCTTGTCCTGGCTAATGCTAATGGGGTGGTGTTGGCACAGTGGATAAGACACATGCCTTTGGTGTGAGTGACCTGGGTTCGAATCCACTGAGAGACACCAATGTGTCCCTGAGCAAAACACTTAACCCCTAGCTGTTCCAGAGGCGTGCGACCTCTGACAAATATAGCAATTGTAAGTCGCTTTGGATAAATGTGTCAGCTAAATATGTAAATGTAATGCTTCCCAGCCTGTAATGATAAAACTTCTGAAAGGTTTTGAATGAGAAGACACATTTGTCTTTGGCATGACATATTTCGTTATATGTCCAGACCAACCAATATGGCACCAAATGCTGGCAAGTTCCTGGGAAGAGTAATGTATTAAGATTAACATCATGTGCAAACATGCAACATAACTTAATGAAAATACAAAAAGGTTTGAGTGAGGGTTAGGTTTAAAGTTGATATAATTTTATGTTATTATATAATACATATAATTAATAGTTATATATATTAATGTATAATTATACATATGTGTGTGTGTATGTATATATATATATATATATATATATATATATATATATATATATATATATATATATAATTTAAGTGAGAGCATGATATTTAACATTTCCTATATGGAATATGGAGATTTATTAAAAAAAAAAGTAAATTGTAAAAATAATTCTCCCAACAAATATACACAAACACCTTTATACCTTTATATAAAAAATATTTGTGAAAATAACAGATTAAAAATGAGAAAGAGTAGATTTAAAATAATAATAATAGTAATGAACATGTGCAAATTCCACCCTACAAGAAAGTCTTGCCACCCCTGCAACGAATTAAAGGTTATGGCCAATTTGAAAATTTACTAGCGCGAATCTTTCGTGATTCATGATCCTGCTCCGAACTCCCGAACTGATTCAAATGATTCGCGATCTCGCTCTGAACTCCCGAACTGATTCAAATGATTCACGAACCCGCTCCCAACTCCCGAACTGATTCAAATGATTTGCAATCCCCAAACTCTAATAATTTACAAAGTATTAATATACTGTAATATTTTTTTGTTGTTGCTGTTGTTGTTGCTATAAAAACTGACCTAAGCCATCAATAGCCTTTAAAATAGCTTAAAATGCATTATATAACAAAATAATGAGGCAATAATGATTGGTTAATAATAACACTGTTAAAATACATAATGTCGGCAAATACAAAATAAACTATTTATGTACATGTTATTACAAATGCTATGTGATTGCTGCTGTTACACTTACAGGACAATCAAATCCTGTTTTAGGCTACTGACCAAACATTTCATTAAAACATTCACTTAATTGTTAATATTCACAGTTGTTACTTTTGTCAAAAAGTATTTATTTTGTTCCAGTGCAAGCTATTTTGTGAATTTCTGTGTCTTGAATCATTTCTTACAAATGTTTTTGTCATATTATACCAAAAGAATATGTCCGAGTGGCACGTCCTGATTTTGCCAAGTCCGATGTGTTCCTAGGTCAACATATTTTGTTGACCCTGGAACAACATTTTACTCCAAAAATATATTCTTAACCATATCCCTACACCTAAACCTAACCTTAACCATGAGTAATCCCTAAAATCAGAGGAAATGATAGATGAATGACACTGATGTACAAGCACCAAACACTGATTTTAAGCATAAACTTCACAAAATCTATAAACTGGTTCTTCAAATCTGATTGGTTAATCACAATGTTGTTCCAGGGTCAACAACGATGTTGTCCCAGGAACATGTCTCACTTGGTAAAATCAGGTTAGGCGTCCGAGTGAGGGTCAGAAAGACAGACAGACGGTCTGGTTTTATCCAGATGTTTTTGAGAGGGAGTTTCTGGACATAGAGGAACATCTCTCTCTGGGCAGCTGCTACGTCACATTTATATTTAGGTTTTAGCCATATCTTAGCCTTTACACCTCCACCTATGATTTTGCAGTGTTTCCAGATTTTTCAATGCACATTTTCAATTTATGTATGAAAACAACTGGATGGAAACATAAATAGGCCCACTGTTACATTATTTTTAGAGTTTTTTTATTATGCTAATGTAATTAATTTTTTATATTGTGCATTCTGTAGAATTTTCTTTTATTATATAAAAATACATTGAAATTTAAAATAAAAAAATACAGTCAGGTTTTAAGGCATCTGATGAACTTAAATTCAAAATGAAAATATGAAAATGTAATTTTTTTTGCAAAGATAAAGATCAAAATATGTTTGCAGTTACTTATTAACAAGGTCACAATCAGGTATACTTAAGAAAAATAAGACTAACAGAAACAAATCTAGCTTATATTGTTGTGTTACTTTTCACCCACCTGTGTGTTACTTTCATCCCAACCGATGGGGTCGAAAGTAACAATTTTCAACTTATGTTCAAAGTGAAATTATACTGAAGTCTTTCTACATTTCTACAAAATACCACCTGGTATTGTTAGACCACACTTCTGACTTACTGGCCACAGCAGATATATATCTCTGAATACAACATTATCTTTTAAAATGAAGTTTTTCTGAAAAATGGTACTTTCGCCCCTGCTCTCTCCTACTATTGCACAGTAGAGTATGCTATACTTCAAGTATTAGCATACTTGATGCTATACTTCCTATTAGCTAATAATAATAGTTGATTAAAAACATAAACCAGTGTTTGCTGTGTGTGTGAATGGTGTATTCTTTACTGTAGTCAGCATGTGTTGCATCACTGCTTTTGTCTATTTAAAGTAGATTCATACAGTTCTACAGTCTAACAAATTGACTCGTGCTCTCACATCACCAGGGATATAGACTTCAACCAAAAACAACCATGACAACGTGCTCATCACCACGGCAACCTGACTCATTGAGCTGCAGAGAGCTAGTTCACCTAATGAGGGATACAGAGTGTTCCCTCTCCACTCGGGGCTGCGGCACATGGTACGATTCACATCACACCTGTTGATTTAGACTTGACTGCCAGACAGACTCCACAGCAGACAGCTTACATCTCAATTCATTCATCAACTAGGCTGACTGCATCTATTTAACTCTCTTTTTTTGTCTTCTCAGTGTTTGTCATTGCATTTCAGCGTATTCTGTAATCTAGGATGACAGGGAGAACTAGAGGAAGACTGTAGAGACTGCACTTTCATAGATACTCAGGATACTTCATGGACTCAGCATCAATTAGGTTTTATATAAGTACCAGCTTTGTCTCAGATGCTTCTACAATATTCCTTAATAAAAAACACGAATTTGCTTTTTTTTTGGCAGATGCTTTTAGCCAAAGAATTTTCCTTCCAATGCATTTTTATCAGTTCATAGATTCAAAAGTCTTTGAAACTAAGACTTAAACCATTGAAATAATCAGATACAGAGTCACAATTAGAGATAAAAAAAATTTAATTATACAATACTATTTTATAAAATTATACAAATGCTAATAATAATATGGAGACTATTGATTCCATGATTTGGTCAAAGCAAATCTGAGAATAATGTTTGCCATTATCGAAATCTTTTCTGACATTCCATACAAGACTTTTCAAACATAAATGTAAATGTAAATCCATTTAATCAAACATGCTTTAGAGAGATAATTGTGATTTTTCTGTCCTAAGCACATTGATCTCGGTATTTTTAAGAAAACCCAACAGGGTGGATGCAGATGTTGGGCCCAAAAAGTGACCTGGAGCAGGGAGAGATTGATATTTGCAGTAATTTGAGTGGTTTTCTGTCCAGCAAAAGACGTGGCATGAAGTCAAGCCTCATTACAAGTATTAGTCAAACATTTATGCCTGCTGCTCGAAAGATCAAAAACAGCCACATAAATAGTCGTGTGGGACCGATTTACTGCACATTTCTCTCCTGGAAGGCACGACTGATAATACAACCACCATAAATAATTTAGAAAATAAAACTATCACAATGCAACTATAGCATAAACATCTCTTATACTAGTCTTTTTTTTATCCGTGCTTGACTGTATCCGTGCCTTCCTCCCCCGCTTGCATGGATGATGTCATCGCTGGCAGAAGGCGGGGGTTGTGATTATTTTGTTTATCACAGTAGATATTATTCAAATTTTAATGTATTCCTCTACAGTATCTGTAATCGTGACTGTCGCACTGGCCTTTTGAAATCGTGATTAATGAAACGCCCGAATCCGTGCGACCGGTGCCAACGGTTTTGACTTTGCCAGTCGAACACAATGTCAAAGTTAATGGAATATCAAGGAAATCCTTCAAAATCTGGATAATCTGTGATATCTAAATCTTTCCACTAAAACCCCAGGCGGTTATGACTTGGCAGTCAAAAGAGGAAAAGGATAACAAGCAGCAAACATGTCTGGCTTTAACACCAGAGAGAAAAAACACATTTCCTGCTGGATGTCACCTGTGAGACAAATGCTGCTAAAGCAGAACATGCAGGCATGAAATTTTGGAGACATAAGAGATCAAAACATGAAATGATTTCATTGCATTGCACATACTCTTGGCTTGGCTATATAGAAATTTATATAATTGATTTTTTATTTTTATTTTTTTGTATTCAAGTACATAACTGTCATAAGTGACAGCACATCATATACTCTGCAACAATGCAAAATAATAAAATGGTTGGCAAACATACAAGCCTGTGCTTTATACTAACAAACGTTCAGGATGATCAGTCTGCCTGGGTTTGTACACAAGCCAGACAGTGAACTTGAAAAAAGTGTCACTTTATGAATAAGTTAGAAGGCAAACCTTAGCTGTTGACCTTCTGATGTAATCAGAGACGCTGCCTATTCAATTCTGCTCGAGTTCACATCATAGAACAAAAAAGCAGCCAATAGAGTCACAACACATGGATTCCTTATCAAATCTGTTTAAGTTTAAAACAGATGTGATTTATTCTATGCATTTGTACATCAGGTAAAATGGGTGACAGGTCTAATTCAAAGAACTTCAAAGTAATTCAAAGGACATTCTGTCTTAATTTGATTAATTTAATGTAGAACAGATCAACTAAAATCCTGCGAGGTTTTAGTGTTTAGTGTAAGACTAAAGGAATCTTCTGTGTAGTTGACAACTGTGCAGATTTAATACACTTCTAATACAGGTGAAAAGATGCTGAGATTCGCAATGTTTTTCATAATTGCTGGACAGGTAATTTCAGGTAAAATGAAGTTATGTTTTCTGGCACATATTTTTAACACAAAATGGTTAAAAGATCCTTACATAAAAAACATTAAAAGCATGGCATTTTCATTTTAAATTTGCTTCAGGTGAATAAATAAAAAGTTTCTAGTTGTTTAAATAGATTTTATTGCTCGATAGTGGATAGTACCGGGACTTCTTTTCTCAGTTAAATCCTTTCCCCCTTATTTATAAAACCCTTATAAAAAATATATATATAAATATATATATATATATATATATATATATATATATATATATAAATATATATATATATATATATATATATATATATATATATATATATATATATATATATATATATAAAATTATAATTGCACTAATTTACTTAAACTACACCTATGTTTATATACATTTTACCTAAAACTTGATGGCCTATTTTTTTGTTAATTCTCTAATATCAAATTTTAATCAAAGCACATTTTCAAAAAATTTATTATTATTTATTAAAAATGAATTATAAATTATTTAATAGTTTAACTGTTCCTGGTACTATCCATATTTTTATTGTGAAGCATAAAAAAATAGGCAAACAGTATAGATTTATAATATTGCTAATGACATTAGTATTTTATTAATGCATGTATGATAAATATTATTAAAACACACCATCACTCGGGCATTACCATTTCGAAAGATACTAATATGTGCCATTTAGGTACTAATATGCAACCTTTAGTGGTAAAAAAAATCCTTTTCAAAAGGTAGCGTCCCAGAGACAACTTTTGTGATTTTTTTTCTGAGAGTGTGTTTTGCCTGTGTCATGTACACATTTTTTTGTTGATTCTCTTGGGATGTTACTGTGTCAACAAATATCACTGACCAGTCTTTCTATAAGCTTGTTACAGGTTTACATTCATGAAAGCTCTATTCAGACACAGGACTACAGAGCGAGCGTTTCACCCAGCTTACACAAGTAGGCAGAATCTGACCACGTTATGCAATGGCCTGCGGAAAGGGCTAACCTGCCCATGCCACAGCATCTTATTTTAGCCATGTAAACCCTTCTAATGGGAACACAATCATTTCCCGTGTGGCAGCTGTTTGACTGCGGCCTTGGACCCCTTCAGAGAGAGCGAGTGTCTGGCTGAATTGTGTGGTTGAGAACGATCTCTGGAGAACGCAGAGCCCGGCATGTGTTTTATATAAGGGCATATCCGGAGAGATCAGACCTCAACCACAGGGTATTTTTTTGAGCTTGAGGGCAGAAAGAGGAGGGATAGAGAGAGGGGGTGGGGGGGGGGGGGGCGGGGAGAGAGACTGTGCTCCTAATGGATCCTAGCATGCTGCTTGCTACACACTGTGTACTATACACTGAATGCTGTCTTTATATGAAACACATGATGTAACAACAGTTATAATTGTAACATAAAAAGTTACTGTAAAATCACAAATTTGTATTTCTTAATTTGATCTTATGTAATCATTTTGACTGTGTCAATTTAGACTTTTTGTCATAAATTGGACTTTTCTAATGTCACATTTATGTTTTTAGGTCATAATTTAAACTTTTTATTACTTTTAATGTCATATTTTCGCGTGTTTGTCATAATCTCAACATTTTTAATGTCATAATTATGCCATTGTCGTAACATTAATTATTTAGACTTTTCATGTCATAATTGATTTATGCCTTGATTTTGATTTATGTCATTTTTGATGTTTTGTCATAATTTCCACTTCATCGTATTAGATCTTGTCACAGTTTCAACTTTGTGTCATAATTTTGACTTTTTTAATGCCAGAAATTCCATTTTTTATGGCAAAATGTATACTTTTTATCCCAGTAATGAACATTTTTCAAAAAATAAACATGGCAACCAACCTGTTTGAAAGCAATTATATATGTGAACCTTGACCACAAGCAGTCTTATGTCGCTGGGGTGTATTTTTAGCAATAGTCAAAAAAAAAAAAAAAAAAAAACATTTTATGGGTCAAAATTATCAATTTTACTTTTATGCCAAAAATCATGTTCCATGATATTTTGTAAATTTCCTACCGTAAATACCTCAAAACTTACTTTTTTTATTGATAATATTCATTGTTAAGGAATCATTTGGACAATTTTAAATGAGATTTTCTCAGTATTTAGATTTTTTTGCACACTCAGAATCCAGTCACATATTTGCAAATGAATTGACAGATGAAGTCTAACATCAAAATGTACTGTTACTCAAATTTATTTTAAATGCTATATTACTCAACATAACTGGTTCATTCACAACACTGAAAACTGCATACTGTCGATTATTACTAAAAATATGATGATTTACACTATGATAAACATTGCAAACACTGCGACCTGCATTGTTGTCACTTTGCACATACTATATACTGAAGACATACTAAAAGTAGTATGCTAGTATGCTAATCTAAAATAGCCAGGGTCTAATAGCCACTGTGGGAAAGCATCTGGACAGCCTCCAGCACCTCCCTTTGCTAACCAGGAATGAAATTCCTATCAAGAAAGCAAAATGAAAGAATTTTTCTGTGTGTGTGTTTTAGACAGATATAGAGTAAGAGAGAGGGTGTCCCATACACAACAAGCACAGAGGAGAGCAACATGTAATCATAATGACTGAGCTGAGAGGACATGGAAAGATACAGCATAATGAACATAAATGTAGGAACACGCACACACAGAGAGAGAGAGAGAGAGAGAGAGAGAGAGAGAGAGAGAGGTAAAGAGGAGGACAAGATGAAACTTAATGGTTTCTCCATTCGTCAGGAATGAGTCTCCTCAAATTAAAACACAAAGTGACAAAACAGAGAACATACACAAACACATGGCCAATAAAATCACCTGGCACTGAAAAACACCAATTAACAAGCATGGCTGGTGTCCGGCACATGACCGCACCATTGCATGCTTAAAGTGGGGGTGAAATGCTATTTTTGAGTTGAAATTAGTTTTTTACACTGTTAAAGAGTTGGATTCCCATGCTAAACATGGACAAAGTTTAAAAAATTAAGTTGTATGTTTGAAGGAGTATTTTTGTTCCAAAAATACTCCTCCCGGTTTGTCACAAAACTTTCGGAAAGTTTTTTTCGAGTATGGGTCTGTGTGACGTTAGATGGAGCGGAATTTCCTTATATGGATCCTAAGGGCACTTCTCCTGGAAGAGCGCGCTCCCGTATAGCAGAGCAGAGACATTCACTGATCAGAGCGAGACCGAAATGTCACAAAAGGAGTGTGTTTTTGGTTGCCAGGGCAAGACAACCCTGCACAGATTACCAAAAAAAACAGCATTAAGGGACCAGTGGATGGAGTTTATTTTTACAGAGCATCAACGGAGTTGTGCAAGTGTTTGTGTTTGTTCCCTGCATTTCGAAGATGCTTGTTTAACAAGGCCCAGTTTGACGCCGGCTTTGCATATCGTTTATTTCTTAAGGATAATGCAGTCCCAACAAAAAAGGGTCACAATCGTGTGTTGGAACCGCAGGCGGTGAGTAAAACTGCTTCTAATATCTCTGTGTTATTAACTTAGCTATCGGCGTAAGCACATCAAGTAAACAACATGCGATGTTGGCATAAAACTGCACTTTCCACATGTACAGCTTAAAAAAAAAAAGACGACATAAAATGGAACTTAGTCATTTTCCAAAACCGCTAAGCAAATATATACAGTTTCAGTACATACCACATAGAGACGTCCTGCTGCTGCTGCTCTTGTTCAATTTCAGCCTCGGGATCTGATTCTGGATCATAAATATACACAGAATCTGACTGTTAGCCATGCTTTGTTTCGGATGATGTTTTTTTCCCTCAAGGTAATGTCACAGCTTTCAAACGCTCTCAACGCAAAAGCCTACTGGCGCTCGGGATTCTTTAGCTCCGCCCACACGTCATGCCTCCAGTCGGTCGTGTTTTTCCGGGAAAAATCGGCACAGACTATCTTTCTCTTATGAATATAATAAAACTAAAGACTTTTTGGAGTTATGAAGGATGCAGTACTACTCTATAGGTACTCAAGATTAACAGGATATTGAGTGAAAACGAGCATTTCACCCCCCCTTTAATTGATTGAGTGTTGTCTTAAAGGGATACGCCACCCTATGATGAAAATTTTGTCTTTAATCACTTACCCCCATGTCATTCCAAACCTGTAAAAGCTCAGTTCGTCTTCCAGACACAATTTAAGATATTTTGGATGAAAACCTGGAGGCTTGAGACTGTCCCATAGACTGTCAAGTAAATAACAGCGTCAAGGTCCAAAGAAAAGGTATGAAAAGTCATCGTCAGAATACTCTATCTACCATCAGACGTGCAATCTGGGTTATATGAAGTGACGGGAACACTTTTTGTAAGTGAAGAAAACAAAAATAACAACTTTATTCAATAATCCCTTTGTCGACGGCCTCCTCTGTGTCACTCCGTATCACCGTGCTGCGTATGCTCTTCTGTGTCCTCCGCACTGGCATATTATTGTAACAGAACATTCAAAATAAACGGTCAGGTCAAATGCATTGCATTGTGGCATCCAATGTGCTCTAGTTTAGATACTGCACTTTATGGCAAATTTAGTAGGCCATCAGGGATTTATTTACTACATATAGACAAACTACTTGCATTCTGTGCACTTCATGTATCCTACATACTAATTTAAAAATGCAATTTAAAGCCTATATTTGATCTAAAATGGGCATGCAGTGAGATACTGTATAGATATAATCTGTTAATGTCCTCTTTTGTAAATTCATATTTTAACATCAAGGGATTTCAAGCACATGATAATTCACATACTGTGCACAATACACTTATATACTGCAGAAATAGTAAGATTAGCATGATAGTATATTATTCTGAACATATCAAATGTCTTTCAACTGCGACTTCAGGCAATTGCATCTGGCATGAGTTTTAACTGAAGGTTATCTGATAGGGAGATATGCATTAATCACCACACATTTGTGAAGCATCACAGTGTGATCAGTCGTCCTGATTGGCTGAAGATCAAGCAATCAATGATAAAGCAAATAGAAATGAGTTATTAAGGGTGACACAGGCAAACCTGAGCCCTCGGGATGATCAAACTGACAATATTAGACTTGTCTGGCTAACAAGATGACAATATCTATTTCAGGATAATGACATCATATCCAGTGCCGCAGGTTCATTGAGATAACACTCGCTCTATTCACAACCGCAGTGTGACTTGTTATGGTGAAGGTTATTTTCATGTCTGTGGTCATCCAAACTCCAGTTTCACTGCTGTGACTATCTTAGGATTAAACACACAAGAGGAACTGTGTGACTTCAAAAACACACCACTATCACATCCATGCTGATGATATAACTATACACAAAATAAGTTGTAAAAGTAAAGAAATTTTTGAGGGGTGGCAACATATGGCAGACATATATGTACTGAATTTTGTCACAGTTATCAAGTGAATATTTGAATTAAATGTTTGGTCAGTAGCCTAAACCAGGATTTGATTGTCCTGTAAGTGTAACAGCAGCAATCACATGGCATTTGTAATAACATGTACATAAATTGTTTATTTTGTATTTGCCTACATTATGTATTTTAACAGTGTTATTATTAACCAATCATTATTGCCTCATTATTTTTTATATAATGCATTTTAAGCTATTTTAAAGGCTATTGATGGCTTAGGTCTGTTTTTATAGCAACAACAACAACAACAACAACAAAAAATATTACAGTATATTAATACTTTGTAAATTATTAGAGGTTGGGGATCGCAAATCATTTGAATCAGTTCGGGAGTTCGTAGCGGGATCGCGAATCATTTGAGTCAGTTATGGGGATCGCGAATCATTTGAGTCAGTTCGGGAGTTCAAAGCGGGTTCGCGAATCATTTGAGTCAGTTTGGGGATCGCAAACCATTTGAATCAGTTTGGGAGTTCGGAGCGGGTTCGCAAATCATTTGAGTCAGTTCGGGAGTTCAAAGCGGGTTCGCGAATCATTTGAGTCAGTTTGGGTATCGCGAATCATTTGAATCAGTTCGGGAGTTCGTAGCGGGATCGCGAATCATTTGAGTCGTTTATGGGGATCGTGAATCATTTGAGTCAGTTTGGGAGTTCGGAGCGGGATCGCGAATCATTTGAGTCAGTTTGGGAGTTCGGAGTGGGTTCGTGAATCATTTCAATCAGGTCGAGATTTCGGAGCGGCTTCGCGGATCATTTGAATCAATTCGAGAGTCCGGCGCGGGTTCGCGAATCATTTGAGTCAGTTCGGGAGTTCGGAGCGGGATCACGAATCATTTGAATCAGTTCGGGGGTTCGTGGAGAGTTCGCGAATCATTTGAGTCAATTCGGCAGTTCAAAGCGGGTTCGCGAATCATTTGAGTCAGTTTGGGGATCGCAAATCATTTGAATCAGTTCGGGAGTTCGGAGCGGGATCACGAATCATTTGAATCAGTTCGGGAGTTCAGAGCGGGATCACGAATCAGAAAGATTCGCGCTCGTAAATTGGCTATAACCTTTAATTCGTTGCTGCCAACTGGGGTGGCAGCAGGGGTGGCAAGGCTTTCTTTTAGGGTGTTATTTGCCACCCTGGTAGATCCGCCCCTGAATAATAATAATAATAATAATAATAATAAATCTATGACAATCTAAAAGAAAAGGTGAGATATCACAATTTTCAAAAATTAAACAACTAATAGATTTCATTATTTAACACATTTAAAATTCATTTCAATATGTATTTTGCCACTAATAAAGTATTCAAAGGATTGTGTACTTGGTTGTATATGTGAGGAAAACATCAAGGTAAAAATCTAAATCAAAAATCATCAGAATATTTTATTGTGCACCATTTCAAGTTGAGCTGTAATTCTGTCAAATTATGCAAAAAGATTTGAAAATAAGATTTAATTGTGTGTATTTAGGATACAAGAATGGTAGCTATGACATGAACCCTTCCAAAAATGTCAGTGCCATTAAAATGCCATAACTTAAAACATATTTAGAGATGCATTGGAAATTAGACTTTGGAAATTTCAGAAAAAGGAAAACGATGGATTACTTAATTTACACTGCTGAGGAAACACTCCTATATGGTGTCACAGTAAAGAACATAGACTGCTAGTACACTGATTGTCTTGTGACATTCAAATATCCACGCACAAAATACAGAAACCATAATTACTCTCGGTCAAACGTGTCTTTCTAATTTCGCCCATTTTAGAGTGAAATCGATAACCAACCATCTCACAAACGCTCTATTCTCAACCTGTGGTTGTCCTTGAGTCAGGCTGAGAGTGTGTTAAGAGCCATATTCTGTTACACACTGGATAAAACACAAGGACGGTTGAAGGAGAAACTCAGGAAACAGTGAGTCATGGCAGTAAATCACTCCTCTATCTCTCCAAGCTGGATATCTTTGTCAATGAAACAAGAGTTCAGTGGCACACGTTCATCTGAATATCTTATTTCAACAAGACAGTACAAAATTTTAAACAGTGCTGAGATAATCTACATTTCTGTTTCTCAGACTAGAGAAATTAAACAGCCTTGGATCCATTTACTGAAAGAGTGGGCTAAGTGGAATAATGAAATCAATTTATGCATCACAAAAGCCAAATCTTGCAGAGGTCAGTTCTTTTTTGTCTGATGTCTGTGTTCTTTTTAAGCATGTAATTTAATCATTGCAATAAAAAATAAAAAAATTAAAAATTATGACATTTAAAATGACTTCAAAGTCAGACACACCACTGTAACCTAAAGTGCTGGTTTGAATTTTTTCGATGCTCAATTTAATTTAATTGATATTAAAAAAATAACAACAACTAGGCATTAGAGATATGGCATGTTGATTATTCAGTGTTATTTTAGTATTATTCTAAATAAAACTATTATAGTTTTGTTAATATTTTTAAACTGTTAGTTTAATCTAATGTCATTTCAGTCAAAATAAAATCTAATGTAGTTGTCAGTTCAGGGCAAGCTGCTACTGGCAAAAAATGGTTTTGATTTAATATATTACAACCCCAAATCAGTAAAAGTTGGGACATTTTGTAAAATATTTTTACATATACATAAACACACTCAAAAAGTACAAAAAAAATACAGTTCAAAACTTTCCAAACCTCCTTATTTGTTCTAGTATATTGAAACTAAAAGCTCCATAACAGACATTTCGATTGGACAGAAACACACTCAGGAAGTTAAAGAGTTGAAACCCTGTCCTCTCATCATCAACATCATTACACGCTTCCATTGCTTCTGCCTGTTGAGTTTCAAGCCAAGTAATGTCCATGATAACATTTATTTTGAATCGAGATGGAAGAACTACCAACCACAGAGGAACATTGGCCTGGAAGTACGTTTGACTGGAGGACTATTAACAATGTGGTTAAATCTGAAACGGGGCAGAGATTTACATGGTTATTTTGTATTGAAAACTCACTATGGTCCAACATGTTAATGCTTTCCAGCAAATGGGTAGATCTGAGAGCAACTCCGGGTCAGTCTAGGACAACATTCCTCCATTCCAGCAATATAGGAGGAAAACTATGACTGCAGCTCATAACCAGGGCATATAAACACTAAGTGGTTGTTTTGGTCACTTTAGCAGCATCTACTAAAACCGCCAATATAAATACAGAAGATATTTTCAGAAGTTGGGCTTGTTTGGTTTCTTTCTGTCCACTACAAAATTTGGAAATATGTGTCACCATATTTGCATTTTATTATAGCGTCTGTAATATTTTCATATTTTCCCTGTATATCAACAGAATAAGTTCCCACAACCCATAATGGTAATATATTTGCTACTTACACGGGACAGTTGTCACTTGTCAACTCCAGTAAATATATCTCAGTGCAGGTTTGCTTCTGAATGCCAGTTTCTGTGAAGAAACATTACAATTTTGACTACAAAAACTACCAAACATTATTATATGAAATTATGAAAATAATAGAAAAAAAAGATTTTAAAAAATTTGTAAAAGAAAAAATATTAATAATACCAAAAATCATTTCAAAATATTACAATTATCCTGAATACAATATGTAATAAAAAAATACCATTATTGGTACATTGTTATAAATAATTACTTGTTATATCACATGCCTGCAGTGCAAAAATACACAGAATATAATAATATATAAAATACCAATGAATATATATATATATATATACACACACACACACACACACACACACACACACACACACACACACACACACACACACACACACACACACACACACACACACACACACACACACACACACACACACACACACACACACACACACACACACACACACACACACACACACACACACACACACACACACATACATACGTACAGGGGGAAGTCATGGCCTAATGGTTAGAGAGTTGGACTCCCAATCGAAGAGTTGTGAGTTCTAGTCTCGGGCCGGACGGAATTGTGGGTGGGGGGAGTGCATGTACTGTTCTCTCTCCACCTTCAATACCATGACTTAGGTGCCCTTGAGCAAGGCATCGAACCCCCAACTGCTCCCCGGGCGCCGCAGCATAAATGATGACCACTGCTCCGGGTGTGTGCTCACAGTGTGTGTGTGTGTGTGTTCACTGCTCTGTGTGTGTGCATTTCGGATGGGTTAAATGCAAAGCACAAATTCTGAGTATGGGTCACCATACTTGGCTGAATGTCACTTCGCTTTTCACTTTCACTTTTTTCAGACACACACACAAACATTAGTTATATAATAAAATATCATTAAAAATATTTATTTAAAAAAATGAAAATTAAACAGCAAATAAATGACATACATTTATATAAAAAAAACTATATTATACTTATAAATTTATAACATAATAAAAAAAACAGCTATTTTGAATTGTACAAATTTTCCACACATTAAACATATGTGCATTTTGCCCCAAACTGACATGTTTGTAAATACAAAAGACTCCATGTAAGTAATATATGACGATAAAAACTCTACTATACTCCACTATATTACTAAGATAATAATCATTGTGACAACTAGCCCTGGTTGCCCTTATAGCCTATGAACATACATTAACAGATACATTTTTCGGTAGCACTTTATTTTACAGTACTGTTCCTCATGTACATACTATGTACTTATTATAGTAATTACAATAACTATATAATAACTTGGTACTAACCCTGAACATATCCCTAAACCTAACCATACCCCATGTAGTTACCTTGTATTACCAGAACTTCCTTATATAAATACACTGTAAGTACACTAAAAATACATTTAAGTACATGTAGGCTACTGTAAAATAAAAGTGCAACCCAATTTTCACCTCAAGAAGAAAGACAAATCACTCATTGCCACTAACTGTGTTCGTTATGCAAGTTACCACTATATATATAGTGTGAAAGTAGGACTTTAGCATTCCTTTTCGCTCTTTCTCCGACACTCAACAAGACTTTCAGACCAACATCAGCATTAATGCACTGGGGCAGATGTGGCTCTGTTTTGGGCCGGGGGAGAGAGGAGAGGGAGGGCTTTCTGTAGCTGGGGTTACAGCAGTGCCGACGCCGTGGCTGAGCTCCAGAGGTAAATGGAAAACCACAGTCTCCGGTCCACACAAGTGCAGCATGAGTCACCGGAAGGAGCCGCGCACTTGCAGAACTCATTAAGGGAAATGCGAGGCATATGGATTTCCTATGTCAATAAAGAGCGCTTGGTAGACACGCAACCCCCCCAACCCCCGCGGCGGTGAAAACATTTAAACTTGTATCTGATTTGCATGAAGGAACATGACTTGAATTAATAATTAAAGAGCCCGTTTTTCTCTCAACAGATCATTAATAACAAAAACGGATTATTTTTATAAACCCTCGCTGTGTGCATGAAACTCGAGCTGCGTTGAGGGGAAAACATCTTGGCAGTGGAAACTCCAGAAATATGCCTGTGTCACTTCCAGTCAGGTTGAGCTTGACATATCCTGTCCAGATCAAATGAATGCACAGGAATAAATGTTACTGGTGCATAGCAACCTGGTCCAGTTCCACTCGCCTGCTTTCAGTTAATCTGTGTGCAACAGTGCCATCTAGTGGACAGAATGTTTGTTCTGGAGTCCTCTACACAACACGAATGGAAATTATGCCCCGTTTCATACTAAAAAGTAATATTCTGATTTGAAACCACATACCATTTTTTTCTGAGAAGTTTATTTACAACAAACAATCTGAAAATGAGTCTGATTTAATCATAATTACAAAACTTGATCATATTTCTATTCACTAAGAGTGCTAAATTTGATAATTCTGTCAATATCAGCATATGAAAAGAACATGGAGAGGGAGTGTTTATGATCAAACCTCCAAACATTTGATTACTCTAAAAATCCCTGAATGTGCTCCGTCCAGACTTCAAACTGTGGCATATGGTCTCAGAGAAATTCACTAAAATATAATGTCTTCTGTTGTATACTGAATCATTTTGGTAATTTGGTAATTACATATGTATTGCACATAGTTTACATACTGCAGAAATATAATAATAGTATTCCTAACTGTATTTTTAATATTAAATAGCTAGAGGCTTTACATATCATCTGAAGATGTGTTTAAACCGTGGCTTCATGTGCGATGCAGTTTTATGAGATTCAGTTCTGAACCCATTCATTTACTGCAGAGATTTACTGCCAGCAGCTTTGTAATAAAACCAAAAACTAAGCTTGTTGGGCTTCATCTATATTTATCTCTGTCCATCTGTGAACATGAGTCTCAAGGCTGGTGTTTCAGATTGTACTAGGAGGCTGCACAAATCTCTACGCACCTGCACTACGCTCTGAGAAATGAAAAAAAGAACTGCTGACTGGTCTTGTCTCCCCCAAAATGAGTGAAGATTGTATCTGCAGACCTCCTTGTATACATTCACAGGTAAAAATAGTAAGCGTGGGTTACCCATGAACTCAGTTGCCCTTTAGTATTTTAAGGTCACAAGCCACAGGAACAAAGTGGGAAGCTGTGTCTAAAGGGTGAGCAATATTTTTCCACCACTGCCATGTCTTTAGAAGTCTGAGAAAAAAACTATGCAAGTTATGTAGAATTGATATCCAATCTTTAAATATAACACAACTCTGTTTTGATACAACTTTCATTTGAAAAATAAAATAAAATATTGCTTTATTCAGGCATGTTTATATATAAGTTGGGTCAGAGAAATCTCACCCAACAATACAAAACAGAATTTTAACACTGTTAAAAAATCCTAATGTTACCTTACTTGTAGAGTTTTGCATTTATTTCCATTAATTAAAAATATATGTATCATTATCGTTGTTGTTTATACACAGAATAAGTTGGGTCAGAGAAATCTCACCCAACAATACAAAACAGAATTTTAACACTGTTAAAAAAATCCTAATGTTACCTTACTTGTAGAGTTTTGCATTTATTTCCATTAATTAAAAATATATGTATCATTATCGTTGTTGTTTTTACACAGAATGTGTGAATTAAAAATACACCAAAATACTTTCAGGAATTAAAGTTTTTATTGTTTTTATTTTTAACAGATGAATTTCCCATGATGCCCTCGGCTCTAATGAAAGGCATCTATCGGAAATACTCTTGTTGTGCCCATAGGCAGGTTGTGCCTGTAGATTTGGTTTGTGTAGGGCTTTCGTTTTACTGACCTTACGATAAGAAATATCCATCCTGCTGTGCAAACCCTCCTTTCACCGCATGTCACTTGTCACAGATGGAAATTAGACATATGACCTATTCACGTGTAGTTCATCGCTCATCTAAAGCAAAGCTAATGATGCTAACTGCGTTAGCCTCTACTTTTATTTTCTTTCCTTTCTCTGGTCAGTTTTTGCACCAAAGTAGTTAAATGAACTCGTATAAAGAATTATGCAAATAAAAGACGTTTGAATGGGACTCTAAACAATTGGTTTATTTTGGGCCGTTTCCATAACTAACAAAGCTCAAATTTATCATGTACAATAAATGGCTTAATATTTAAGTAGACAACACGCTTTACAGGAATACAGTTGTTGGGTGTGTAATCCCTTCCATTTCTAGGGAAGGTTTTTAGTGATTCTGGTAAAACGTATTTATTTATTTTTTTGTCACTAATGATCATTGATAATATTTATTATGCTCACCAATACAAGTACATAGCACAATTCTTCATTTTTAGTACCCTATTATGTGTATAACCATGACAACAATTCTTAATTTAACCCAATAAAATGTCTGTTGAATTCAGCTTCCTTATTTATCTGTCAATTCTAATTTATCTTTTTATTTCAATATTTTTTTTTTTTAGATTTTGGTTGAAATATAGAGAATTTATGTGAAATGTAAGTGTCTCTGTGTATGTGTGTCTATATATATATATATGTGTGTGTGTGTGTGTGTGTGTGTGTGCCTGCGTGCGTGGATGCATGCATATATATATATATATATATATATATTTATATTGTGGGTACCGGTACTCAATCAAATTTGATTTGGGCAGCAAATTTATTTTGTAAATATTCTACATACATACAAAATTAAATTGAATATATTTCCACATACTTCTTATATTTATGTTTTCTTAAACACCGTTATTTGAGTTATTGTCAAAGTCTGCAGCACAAACAGTGCAGGAGTTACACACCAAAATGTAATTACAGTGATACTTGGCATAGAGAACACCACTAACCAGGTAATATAGCAGACTTTCACTTGCCTAAATTGTGTAGCCATTTCAGTACTTGTTTTTATTTCTGTACATTCTCACAGACATTCAGCGAAGACATCGGTGGCTCTGTGGGAAAGCTCATTGTTTGGTACTGTACATCTTCATGGCTTCTTAAAAACTCTAGAATCTGGTAAAATACAGACGTCACAACACATTGAACACAGAATGACATACGCTGCTAAAGACCACAGGAGTGGAGAGTGTACATGAGCTATGCATTCACAACACGACACACACTTTGAGAATATTAATAAGAGTTATACAAGGATTTTACAAACACATCAATTTCAGTGCCAATGGAGATGATAGACAGTGTAAAATTTAGTTCAATTACTTTTTTTAACACAATATTATTAGACTAATAATATTTATAATATTTCAGACTAATAATATTATAAAATTAATAATATTATGTGACTAACAGTTCAAATAACAATTTAACGAAATAAATAAATATACATTTAAGAAAACAACCCAGAAGTAACATTATAAATAATATAATGAATAAGAAATTATTTAAAATTTGGATATGACAAGACATTTATGTAATCACTTAAATACCAATTCAAAATGGTGCATTGTGGGAAACTGAAATTCTCATTCTGCATGAACGTCTGATGTTATTAAATGTGCACAAAAGCATTTCGAGGCCTGCGTGCCAACTAGTGTGAGCAGACTACAAAATAATAATAATAATAATAATAATAATAATAATACACAATGCTGCTGCACTGACTGAATAATTCTATCTGTACAATTCATGCAGCGCTAGCACGATGCAATTCAGTAACGTTTGCAAAAGAACTCGAGGACTATCTCAAACTGTATTCTTGAATTTCCCTCTCCTTAACCGGTTCACTCTGTTATGTCCAAAAATACCCTCGTAATGCAACAGAGAAACCGGAGCTATATTTTGATATGTGCTATATTATAAAACTGGATATCAATGTATCAGTACAGGCTTATAAGTATATTCTCTAGAAATGCTGTAGCAATACATTTTAACATACTGTTTTGGGAAACCTGGACTTGGCCATTGCACAAAACTGATGAAAACTGGAAGAGGAGAAGGAGGGTGCCATGCAGTGAGTGATCGCCCCACCGTACAGATCATTTTAGGTCGCCCTCGTCCCCCTGAATGGTCTTCTTGATCCGCAGAAGCATGGTGGTGTGCCACTGGTCCAAGCGTGAGATGGTGTCAAACTCCTTCACCTAAAAGACGGTGAAAGAATGAAGACAGTACGAGATATCTGTGATGTTAACATCAACAAAAACAAACTGCAAAGAAGCAGATATGGTTCATTCAACTCCTCCTGGGAAGTTTGTATTTATGAGTTCAAGTTACTTATCAAAGAAAGATGTCAATATACCAACAAAACTACTCAGCAATACTCAAAGATAAAGAAATGCACATCAGCTATGTTTTTGTGTAGTGTTTTTATCAAGTTAATAAGGTACTATACATTTAACTGTTTTAGATTTTATTGTGATTTTAGAATACTAAAAATGCCATATTTTCCAACAGATACAACCTCAACCTGGGGCTTAAAGAAAGTTCAGTTTCCCTCTTCTAATTTAAACACTGTGGGGATGTTCATGTGCGTTTAACTCGTAAATACAAACTTTTCGACATGACTCATGCCAGTGGTTGAAGTATTAAATATTTTAACATGAAAAAAATATATTTCATTTACTCTTTAAAAATAAAATGGAACAATGATAACAATTTTTTTTAAGAAGAAGAAGAAGCTGAAAGTCATACCGCTTCTGTGAAAGCCTCTGCATTTTGCTCCTCATGTGCCTCTAGAAGTTTCTGTAAGGACAAAACCTCTTAGAAGCATACAACCATGAATATTCATTTCTGAAAGTGGTGCAAAACTCAATGCGAGGGATTGCCTGGATATTGCAAAAATTTCAGAGTGGTTTTCATCATGATATTATGCAATTGCTAGGAGGTTTCTGAGTTTGGAAATTAACAATGGTTAAAAAATGCCATCAAAATGAACATAAATGCCCTATTACGACTGTCATGTTTAAAATTAAAATTCATTTTACACATTGTTTTTGCAACAATGCAAACTGCATCAGTGATGGGGAACATTCTTTGCCCACTTTCTGTATACAGTTTATTTCAGATAAGAATAACAGTTTACCACTACTAAGAAAACCAATGTGAATTCTTGATTTGATGAGTAAAAAAAAAAGATTATGGCGTAAAAAGATAATAATATTGCAGCCCTAGCCTGTAATAAGTTCCTTTTAATTTTAAATACTTCATGTATGCTATTGAAAATTACAATAATCACAGTCAT
Organism: Carassius auratus; assembly: GCF_003368295.1. NCBI lineage: Eukaryota > Metazoa > Chordata > Actinopteri > Cypriniformes > Cyprinidae > Carassius > Carassius auratus. The sequence goes on from NW_020527754.1 coordinate 999,038, forward strand.
AACATTATTCAACTGTTGTGTAAATACATGCATGCCACCTTTATAAAATGTACCCTTATAAAGATGCTATAAGAAAATCACTTCCGGAGAGGAAGACATAGCAGTCCTGTCAGATATGGTTTGATTATAAAATGTGTTTTTATCTGTTGTAAACTGTATTATAACAAACCTTCAGAAGCTTGCATTCTCTTGAATCTGAGAAGGCTGGAAACATCTCTTCATACTTTCCAACAGCGAGCTACAACAGAAAGGAAATCCCACACATTATCTGCAGCAGTTCTCCATATATACACTCATGTATTCTGATCTGATGGAGATGGAGAGCTGACCTTTGCGTTGAGCTCGTCCACGATGAAGTGGCACAAGGAAGCTTTGAAGAAGTATTCTTTGGCGCTGTATTTCAGTAGGGGATTGTCCATGGTGCTGGTTCCAACCTGTTTACAGACAGGAATTCCCGAGTGATTTAGCAACTGCTGGTGAGCGAGTAATGTGGCAAGAATCTGCAGGAGACCGACAGATGGCGGCTTACCTGCTCATAAATCTCTATTGCTTTCGGGTACTGCTCTAACTGAGCGCTGTATGAAGCCACCTTCAGCAGACACTTGTTTGCAGAGCTGTAAATTAAGCAAACAGATCATATCAAAGCTTAAAGCACCATTCAAAATACCTCAATTAATCTTAGAAACCTCTCCTTAGAAACAAAGTGGTTAAACGTGGGAGGAAAAACAAGACCTTTATTATCTGGCTTCTACTAAGCAGCCCTACCTGTTTGATTCCTCTCCTTTGTAATAGTCAGCAGCTTGTTCATAATGTGCAATCGCCTTTGGAGAATCAAAAACAGAAATCTCAATCTTAAAGGTAACAGACATTGAGTGTTTACATTCATAACAAATAGCTATATAGCTGCTAACTATCAAAAGACAACTCCAGAAACCTTTATAAAAGCTGTTTACATTGGTATTTTTTATTAATAATATTTCAATGATTTTATAATAAATGATTTTATTATTATTATTACTATGAAAGATTAATGATCCATTAATAATAATTAAAAAAATACATTCAAATATTTCTCAAAATATTTTTTGCGTATTATTATTACATAATATTATACATTATTTTGAATGAAAAATATTTTCTCTTGATGTTTTTTTTCTTCTTCTCTTGACCATTTATAAAGTCTCTGGGAAAAGAACCTCATTTAAAGTGTGACCTTATTTGAAAATAAATAATACCGGTACATTATAATTATATTATTTTCTCAACTGGGTTTTTGTTTAACTGTCTATGATCTGTCACAGAGAAAAGAAGCAGATTTAATGCATGACCTTAAACATTGTTGATGTATTAAACATAGCGCATGTAAATGTGCAGATTTATAATGTGCTGATTTATAGCCTTTCTGGTGGCTAGACAGCAATCTGGTTAAAATGTATTTTGAGATAAACATTTTCAAACCCGAATTATGAATATCTGTTTAATTAGAAGCATCAATCCAGCTGTTTTTGTGTTTTATAATTGTACTACTTAAAATACAACGCCCTACAAATGATAGCTGTCTCACAGCACTCTGCATTCTCAGTGTAAGATGCACCTTCAGTTTACACTAAATATCATTTTTGTACCTTCTCAATGTCCACCAGCTCTGATTCATACACCTCAGCGATTGTGATATGATGCTTGGCTGCGATGGTGAATCTTCCCTGAAGACAGAACGGAGGAGACTTTATAAACCTGACTGTCAGTTGAATATCTCATTCAGTATCCATCAAACTTTTCTATCTGAACATCTACATGCTTTGTTGATTCCATATGTGCTTTGGATACAGATTCTAGGCTTCATCTTGGGATGTTTAAGAAATTTCTCCCAGATTTTGAAAGGGGAGGGATGCCTGTCATAAAGTGTTAAACTGCTCTATGTGAGTTTCTGCTGGGACAGTTGGTGGATTGCTAGACAGCTAAAACTGGAAATGCAGTTTAAAAATACCCAAAATGACACAGTACAGCAATGGAACAGCCTGGATGAACATTATATCAACTAAGATTTTGACTGCTACAAAAACATCTTACCATGTCTGTGTAAATATCAATGGCTGCGTTTAAGCACTTGATAGCCTCTAATCGCAAGCATTAAAGAGAAGGAGGAGGAAGAGTTAGACAGTCAGACTTATGATCAACCATATGGAAGTAACACAATATATCTGAATCCTATTGTCTATATGTGTAGTGATTTACTCTTGAATCTACATGCTGTTTTATAACAAAGTTCGGGAGGAACAGTCGCAGTTCATTAACCTGATTAACACAAGTGGAGACCAATCAGTAATCAACTCATTACAAGGTATAAATAACAGCAGAACCTATCTCTGTTCATTGACAGTTTTCAGCATCCCGGTTCGCGCTGTCCGTCATCTTATCACAGACGAAATTTTCCTTCCAACAAGGAGATCCATACCGGCGATTTCTCAGATCTGCTACTTTGCTGACCATGATCATTAAACACGGCCGTTGAGCACCATCAAACGTCATCGCGACAGCTGCTCTTCTTGCCAAGCCACACGTCGTGGCCAATAGACCGTGCAAAGTTCAAGCTCGCCTCGCTTGACTCCACGATTGACCCGATCAAGACCGGGCTCTCTTTGAGCGCTGGAATCGCAGCACCAGCAGGCATTCAACCAGCCCGCTCCTCAGTTCTTACCGCAGCAAGCCTCTTTCACTTCCCGCAGCGGCTCAGCCTTTCACCGCGGCTTTTTCCGGCCGAGGCGCAGTTTGAGGCCGCCTCCTCTAGCGGCGCAGACCGTGCGTCATAAATCAATACATTTTTAGACGAAGACGGTAAATACAGGTTTGCGGCCAGAAGTAGTGCGAGAGCCGCGTGGAGTTCCGATCACATATGTATGTGGAAATTCAGATCCAAATTGAGCCTCGGATGCGTTCAAATATTTAAACTTCTGCGACCAGGCCGTGTGCAAACGCCCGACGGGATGTGATCTTTCGGTGCGAGGTCAGAATTACCTATATTTTGTTAACCTTGACATTATTCTTCAACATAATTTATGTAAAATGGTGGTTCATAATAATTATGGCAGATATAATTATTAAACCATTATTTACGTGATTAGCCCCACAAAACCTACTGTTTTTATTTAGGGGGTAATCTGATTTGTGACGATGTATTCATACATTATACATTCTATTCATTCAAATTATTAACTTTACCATGGTGAACATGTCAAGGTAACAGTTAGGGCTACTGCACGACCAGTTTGAAAGTTAAGCACCCCTGCCGCGAGAGGGAGAAATGCGACAATCGTGTACAAATGTCGCGTGCTGTGGAAAGGAGGCTTAAAGTTTGTTAAATCAGGCCATGAGGTAGTCATCATCCACACTGAAATGTCCAAAGATATTATCTGCCTTACCGTGCATGATTAAACCTCACTGAGGTTTTACAGACAAGTTTCATGCAATTATTCTGGCAGGACCAATTTTCTTGGGGACATATTTCACCATCTACTGGCGTGATCATTATACCCTCGTTTTGCCGCAGGACAGCAGTGTGAGTAAATTCTGAGTTTTTCTAGGACCGTAATATGAAAGCATGCAAGTAAATATCTTTAGAACTGCTTGTAAGTGAATAGCACATAACTGCAATTAACGTTATTGCCATAATCATGTCTGTTGGCATGTTTTACAGACATAATGATTTTCATTGCATAATGATTCCCATAGTTTTCAGAAGCCTCTGTTTCCACAGTCTATACTACAACGTGAAACCAGTGTTCCAGATGTATCCATTAGTGCTAGTGATGTGTCGTTCGTAAACGAATCGTTCTTTTTGAACGAATCTTTTAGGCGAACAAATCGTTCATGTTATCCACGGACTCATATTTCTCAAGTTCAGTAAAGTTCCTCCCTTCATAGCAGCGCGGCGCTTTAAGCAGCGCATGCGCAGCTCAGTGAACCGGGTAACAACCATTCATCCTGTCAAAGAATTACTCAACATCGAGCCGATAGCCTTCGAGTATGAGATGTGACCGAGTATGTGATTTGTTGAATGTAGTAACGAATACGCCCTTCAATGAACGTGTTTCATATGAGTCTGAACTAGATCTAGAGATCTTATCGTTCGTGAGTGAAATGACTGAACTGGCACACCTGTCATTCGTGAACGAACTGAATGAACGGATACACGTCGTTTGTGAATTAAATGAACTGGCACATAGCTTATCTTGTTCGCGAACATTTGAATTAGAGTAAACTGGGTTAATCTGCTATTTTAACATGTCAATCTCGAAAATGCAAAGCGCAGTTATAGGTACAGTACCGTGCACATACGCTCGTCTTGATATTTAGCAACTCCACGTTTAATCCATAGACCGTAAAAGAAAGGTTAATCCCCGATTTATGAATGTGAATATATAATACACAAACTGTCTGACCAAACAATTAAAATGCTAATTAGGCAAGAAACCCCGTGCTTTGTTCATCTGAACAACTCAATTAGACTTCATATATTGAACGCGATTATACACACATTTTAATAAAGCCAGATCAGTTTTTGTAACAAGTGAATGCGTTCGTTGACGTAAGACATAACACATAATACACTCTTTTGCCACCTGCTGGCATATTCTGTGTAAAACGAAGAAATTATCTCTGAACTAATCATTTTGGTGAATGAACCGAAAATGAACGAATCTCTAGAAAGAATCATAATTTCCACCACTAATTAGTGCTGCAACGACGTGTCGACGTCAACGTTTACGTCGACTACAAAATGCGTGCAATGCGTGGACGCGTCACACTGTTTACATCTTGCATAATGGCATACGGCGAATGAAGAAGTTGCATTCTATCACAAACAGAGACCACTGTTATTAAAAGTATGAGAATACTTTAAACAGAGGACAAATAAAACGTCTCTTTGTTCCCTTTGCAAAACCGATATGGTGTACCACGGCAGCACAACTGCGATGAGCGAGCACCTCAGAGGAACATCTAGGCGCTCTCCGGTGTCTCCATGCAATTTAACTGGTTACCCTGTGATCTGGTGACCAACTTCCTAGTTCAGGTCTGATATTCTTGCGCTGTGGCATCCTGAAAAGTTGAGATGTTTTCAACTCGATGCGGTGCGGACGCGCCTGAGAAGAAGGAAGAAAGAGAAGAAAAAAAAAAAAAAAAAAAAAAAAAAAAAAAAAAAAAAAAAAGGGGTGATAGGTGACCGGCCCCTTAAAAGACAGCGCGCCACGAGACAACAGTCACAAACCACCGAGCTACCCAGAATCAGCTCCAGATCTCTGGAAACCATGGTAAACCTTGCAGAACCATGACTACATTCTATGGTCATGATGCTAAAGAACATTTCATGACGTCTCAGACAACGGTAAATTTATTGCTACCCGAGGTTTAATTATAAACGCTGTCATAAACTCATATTTACAATAGTAAAAATAATTTTTGCCTCTTATTTTATACTGCAAAAAAAAAAAAAAAAAAAAAAAAAAAAAATGTTACTAACCTGTCTACTCTTCCCACAGTCAAGGAGGGGGAACTCAGGGCCCAGTGGTTAGAGAGTGGACTCCTAACCCTAGGGATGTGGGTTTCGAGCCACGGCCCGGCCATGCCATGACTGAGGTGTCCTTGAGCAGGGCACCGAACCCCCAGCTGCTCCCTGGGCGCCGCAGCACAAATGGTTGTCCACTGCTCCGGGTGTGCGTTCACGGTGTGTGCGCGTTCACTGCCGTGTGTGCACTTGGATGGGTTAAATGCAGAGCTGCTTCCACAGGAGCCTTTTCCATATCTCCCCATTGCCGCAGCAGTGCCTGCTCCCGCAGGAGCCTTTTCCGTATCTCCTCACTGCCGCAGCAGTGTCTGCTCCCGCAGGAGCCCCTTTCGTATCTCCTCACTGCCGCAGCAGTGTCTGCTCCCGCAGGAGCCCCTTTCGTATCTCCTCACTGCCGCAGCAGTGTCTGCTCCCGCAGGAGCCTTTTCTTTACCTCCCCCATATATTTAAAAAAAAAAAAAAAAAAAAAAAAAAGTCATCATGTTAAGCCATTTCACTGAAATAAGCTGTTCAGTTTTCACAATAAGCGACGTGAATTTCAACAAGGGTTTATGATCAGCTTCGATGCCCCACATTCCCAGTCGCGTTAGCCTCTGCATAATACGCTGTTTTCAAACATAAAAAAAATAAAAAATAAAAATAAAATAAAATAAATAAAAAAATGTTTAATTTAAAAGTCTCTCTTGTTTCCACTTTCCGTCCAGCGAGCACCAGTCTCTCAACGGACGCAGTAAATATTCATCCGTTTCCACTGTCCGTCCAGCGATCACCAGTCTCTCAACGGACGCAGTAAATATTTATCCGTTTCCACTGTCCGTCCAGCGAGCACCAGTCTCTCAGCGGACGCAGTAAATATTCATCCGTTTCCACTGTCCGTCCAGCGAGCACCAGTCTCTCAGCGGACGCAGTAAATATTCATCCGTTTCCACTGCCCGTCCAGCGAGCACCAGTCTCTCAGCGGACGCAGTAAATATTTATCCGTTTCCACTGCCCGTCCAGCGAGCACCAGTCTCTCAGCGGACGCAGTAAATATTCATCCGTTTCCACTGCCCGTCCAGCGAGCACCAGTCTCTCAGCGGACGCAGTAAATATTTATTCGTTTCCACTGTCCGTCCAGCGAGCACCAGTCTCTCAGCGGACGCAGTAAATATTCATCCGTTTCCACTGCCCGTCCAGCGAGCACCAGTCTCTCAGCGGACGCAGTAAATATTTATTCGTTTCCACTGCCCGTCCAGCGAGCACGAGTCTCTCAGCGGACGCAGTAAATATTTATTCGTTTCCACTGTCCGTCCAGCGAGCACCAGTCTCTCAGCGGACGCAGTAAATATTCATCCGTTTCCACTGCCCGTCCAGCGAGCACCAGTCTCTCAGCGGACGCAGTAAATATTCATCCGTTTCCACTGTCCGTCCAGCGAGCACCAGTCTCTCAGCGGACGCAGTAAATATTTATTCGTTTCCACTGCCCGTCCAGCGAGCACGAGTCTCTCAGCGGACGCAGTAAATATTTATTCGTTTCCACTGTCCGTCCAGCGAGCACCAGTCTCTCAGCGGACGCAGTAAATATTTGTTTGTTTCCACTGTCCGTCCAGCGAGCACCAGTCTCTCAGCGGACGCAGTAAATATTTATTCGTTTCCACTGCCCGTCCAGCGAGCACGAGTCTCTCAGCGGACGCAGTAAATATTTATTCGTTTCCACTGTCCGTCCAGCGAGCACCAGTCTCTCAGCGGACGCAGTAAATATTTGTTTGTTTCCACTGTCCGTCCAGCGAGCACGAGTCTCTCAGCGGACGCAGTATATATTTGTTCGTTTCCACTGCCCGTCCAGCGAGCACGAGTCTCTCAGCGGACGCAGTAAATATTTGTTCGTTTCCACTGTCCGTCCAGCGAGCACCAGTCTCTCAGCGGACGCAGTAAATATTTATTCGTTTCCACTGTCCGTCCAGCGAGCACCAGTCTCTCAGCGGACGCAGTAAATATTTATTCGTTTCCACTGTCCGTCCAGCGAGCACGAGTCTCTCAGCGGACGCAGTAAATATTTATTTGTTTCCACTACCCGTCCAGCGAGCACTAGTCTCTCAGCGGACGCAGTAAATAGTTATTCGTTTCCACTGTCCGTCCAGCGAGCACCAGTCTCTCAGCGGACGCAGTAAATATTTATTCAATCCACTGTCCGTCCAGCGAGCCTCAGTCTCCCAGTGGACGCAGAAATATAATTTGTTTCCTCTATCTGTCCAGCGAGCCTCAGCCTCCCAGCGGATACATTACGCATCTAGTCAATATATCATTACACCTCGCAGGCAGACGGTGGAGCCCGTCTTCCCGACATCGTAACCGCTTCTTCCTCAACTATTAACCAACAGGACCTGCCTGCTCCTCTACTTCTGCCAGAGGCAATGCAAGATCTCCTGGTCAAACGACCATACTTCTAAAAACGTCAGCCCGCCAAATCTCTGCGTTTTGGGGGGTTCGTAGTCTGGCGGCTGTCCTTTTGCTCTCTTGTTTTTGGGGGGAGTACTCTGGGTTCGGGCCACATCCCGAGCTCGGAGCCCTCCACCCGGACAGCACGCCAAATACGCATAAACTTACGGTATTAATATACGTAGATGTGAACTCGTGAAATGCTGTTTTATAACAAAGTTCGGGAGGAACAGTCGCAGTTCATTAACCTGATTAACACAAGTGGAGACCAATCAGTAATCAACTCATTACAAGGTATAAATAACAGCAGAACCTATCTCTGTTCATTGACAGTTTTCAGCATCCCTCCTCCACCCCATTTCTCCTCACTTATAGATCCATCTACTCTTACCACAACCGGGGGGAGTACTCTGGGTTCGGGCCACATCCCGAGCTCGGAGCCCTCCACCCGGACAGCACGCCAAATACGCATAAACTTACGGTATTAATATACGTAGATGTGAACTCGTGAATCTATAATATATATACATACAGCCCATGTAAACGCGTGTAAATACCTACTTACATTTTTAATACACTGTATATTCAAATGCACACTTTCTATGATTTTTGCAACACATTTGTGAGTGGATTGTGGCATAATTTCTACCTCCTAATATAAGTTGCAATGCAGCATTCATTCTTATGCCATATACCAGTGGTCTCCAAACTGGGTCCTGGAGGGCCAGTGTTCTGCATTGTTTCATTAATTTAAATAAAAAGTGAAAGATGAATATATATTGTTTCATTAATTTCAATAAAAAGGGAAAGATGAAAATTAGAACGCATTTATATAATATGATTGTTATGATGTGAAAACTGGAATTAAAATTAAATATTAAACAAAATGTGCGGTAGGAAATGAACAAAATATCTTCAAGGAACATGATCTTTACTTAATATTCTAATTAATGTTTGGCATAAGATAGAAATCTATCATTTTGACCCATACAATGATTGATTTTTGAGATATTGCTTAAAGTCTACCCCAGTGATTTAAGACTGGTTTTGAGCTCCAGGGTCATATATGATGGATCAGCAACAGTCATATATTAAATATTCATCTTGACATGTATCAACATCTGCTAATACTGAATAAATCAACCGACTGTCATGAAGCTGGAAGTTATCTGTGAACCTCACCTTGTGGATCTGCCTTCTTGAAAGCATTTCCCGCATCGATGTAGCTGGTGGCTGAATCGTGTTTATTCTGAAGCTGCATGTGAAGTCTGGCCGCCTGACAGAAAGCATTGCCTGCAGCTGGATACAGCAGAATATGAATATATAATAAACATCATAATATATCCTGTCAATTACAAACCAAGCTGTAGAATTATTCAAGATGACATTAGGATAACTTCCTTAATGAGATTATTTTCATTCAGAAATATGTATATTTTAGCAGTTAAACATGGTCTATTACATAATGACCTTTTAAGCATTATATAATACAATTCTGCTTATTAAAGATTTACAGAAGCTTGTCATGTCTGCACCAGTAAAAAGCACATACCACTCCAGTTTTTGGCCATTTTGAACATGTTGGCTGCTCTGGCGTACATCTCACATGCCTCTTCCACTTTGTTATTTCCTCTGAAAGATGTGAGAAGATTCAGTTATGCATTTTTTGCAATTTAATACCTCAATGAAAACTATAACGTTTGCCCTAACAAATCTACAAACTAGAAGGTAAACACTTTATTAATATTGGTTAATATTGATGTACCAAGACAAATTTGATTGTATATATATTATTGGGTTAAGTCAGAAAATTATAGCTGGACAGATAAACAGAAAGGCCTAGAAAACTTGTGTCCTGGTGGGAATATTCAATCGGGTCAGTTTTCAAGTGCCTCATATCATATTAATTAAACCTATTTGAAATAAATCTGTTTCACATCATACTAGGTCAGAGCTTGTTTACTATAAATAAGACTGAATAAGTGCTCAATATGTTTGGGCTGTCAATAAAGCATCTCACTGTTACTGTCGACACAGAGCTCTTCAAAAAAAAAAAAAAAGGAAATTAAACTGAAGAATGGCTTTAATCAGACATTGTTGTAAAGTTTAAATCCATAAATTATAATTATTAAAATAAAGTTATACTTTTAAATGTATATTTGAAAAATGTTACATTTAAAAATTCTAAATTATTTTAATATTTTGTTTTATTAATCAGGATATTTAAAATAAGTACACGTAGATATTTTAATGTAATACGAATAATATTAATATTAAAATAGTACCATATATTTGTTTCATATTAATTTTAAATAACTATTATATAATGTGCAACAGACTAAAAATTAAAGTGCATATGTAAATATAAAAAAGAAGTAACAAATAAAATCTGTATCTAATAAACAAGGTTGTAGCATTGTACATGTGTTCCCTTTTTTAATATTATTATAGTGACATAAAAACAAGCCACTGTGCCACTAATACGCCATCAACGCAATAACACTTTACTTGGTGGCCAAATCATAAAATCGCATCAGTTATATTATTATTTAATTAATTAATTATGAACATACAAAAATCGTTATTTAAAAAGATCAACTATGCATTATAATGAACAAGCCTTTTTTTCCATCGGTTGATGCGCAAAGCGGCCTGTCACAGCTTGGGCCCTTGTACAATAAAATTCACATTTATTTTTAAAATAAACCTTGGCAACATGATCATATTGACAGTATATCTTAACAGACTAGCGGACTGATCGGATAAAAAGGAAGGAAGAAGCGTGTATTTAATCTTACCCAAACATTCCTCCTAAAAAAGAGCCGGAAGACTTCACTTTCTTATCGGCTTCAGCCATAAGTTGAATTGCCTCCTTTTCTTTCCCGGAATTGTCCATTATTTCCTAGTTAAATGAACAGATAAACACTAAAACCTATTTTGCATTTATCTGCTCGTTTCTCTCGCGATCTGTCACTATGACAGCGGGGGATTACTGTCATTGCGTTTATTAAGCGTAGGCGTTCATGACGCTCGAGCAAAGCATTATGGGATTTGTTGTTTTGCAACCAAGCTTAAATGAACGGCCGGTAAAAAGAATCGAACACAAATAAACTACAACTCCCATATACACACACATCAATGCGCGTTACGTAATATTGCACATTTTATATTGTAAGAAATTATGCCTAGATTTATTTTGAAATTATTTTACCCTCAATTTTATATTATTTACCCCCCCCCTCCCCCTTTTGATTAGATGTGTGGTTTAGTTTAGTTAGAGTATGTGAAGATAAATATTGTAGGCTTAGTGTTGGTTCAGGTTGACTCATATATAATTTGCTTTGCTTTCACCACGATGTTGATTAATCGGCAACAAGCTCCTGCCATGCCACTGCAGAATATTATGACGAAGTAATCACATTGCATACTGAGCACTAGATGGTACTGTAGATCGCAAGACTGGTTCACTACAAGTTTAAGGGCTTAAACACTGAAAGTAGCTCAGTATTAGTTTGCTTGGGTCTTTCATCAAACAGTGAATATGCAATGTAAAATACTCCCAAAGAAAAAGTTACTGAATAAGAATAACCAATCTATAAACATAAATGTGAGTGTGACATAGTGTGATTTATAACATAACATAGGTAATATCTTAAAGTTGTAAAGACAGCAAAACAATGAAAGAAACAGGCTGAAGAAAACAACTTTATAGGAGTGTGAACTTTCAAGAATCAAATCATCAACAAAGTACAATAAAAGCATCACACCTTTCCTTCCTTTGTTTATATAAGACTCATTTCAGGAAAGCATGGTTTGTTTTCTTTCCTCTGCACTCTTGTTTGCAGCAATATTTGGAAAATAATTATTGATAACTTGTATTAAAACTTGCCAGCATCTCTGGCCATTATAAGTAGCTTAAGAATGTGGGCAGCTCACTATGATTTCAGACACAGCCTTCAGAGTGAAATGGAGTTTTGCCGGTGATTTTCCATTGATGATTTTATGTATAATGTAGGAAAACAAAGAGGAAATGCTCACCTGCGGCCAGCAAAGAATGTTAAATATTAATGGACAGGACACAGCTGCAGAATGACGTCACACCAAAGGCCACCTCACCTGTGTCAGATAAAAGAGCATTTCCACATCAAACATTGAAATGTCACGTCTATGAAGTCAGCGTTTACAATCACCATGTATCAAAGATTAATAGCATTTGAATTCTTGCTGAAAACATTGTATTTACAACTACTTCCGTTTTATTTTTCATAGTTGTTTTCACCCACAATTAAGTCAGCTCCCCCCATTTAATGTAAAAAATACATCCAATCCTTTTTTGTGAATGTTTACATTGCGTATATTTTGCGTATCGTTTTTAATTAATTAAATATTATTATTTATGCCTGGAAAATGACTATTTTTATTTATATTATTCAATAATAAAACATTTTTTCACATATATTATCATTATAATTTGTATTGCTATTTTTATATTTCATGTTTAACATTCCAAATCCAACCAAAAAGCACCATAGCACAGCAATATTTGCATAATAAATTAAGATATCAAATCAAATATTCACATTACATGATACATTTTTTCTTTTAAAAAAAGTCACAATTTATTCATGGAGAGTGAAAAATATGTTGGTGCAAACTGGCACCCTTTTCCAATAGTGCACTATAAGACATAGCAGCCATTTTAAAACCTGAATTTGTAGTGTGCACTTTCATTCCTATCCTATGTAATGCACTACTTGCTACTCTTAAGGCATCATATTTGTAGTGCCCAAGCATTTGGTAATTTTGGGATCACCCAGAACAAAAGGAAAGACTCAACTTTCATTGGAAATAAATACGTATATTCTGGCTCTCAGAGTGTTGTTCTGGTTTATGTTGTCTGAGAGTGAATTCATACAGCAAGCTAGAGACCAGTGTGGCACTGAACAGCAAAACATGCATGATTTAACTGCATGTGCTGTAGTGAGGACAAGCAGAATAAAAACTTGCTGAGAGACAAGATCACACTGACACTCAGTAGCATATACAGGTTTAATGAGGCACATTCATTCAAATATATATCCCATTTACAGTAAAGAGCTCATGCCAACTTCACATCTGAATAAAAAGATGATTCAATTTTGTTCTGCTGAAACCATTAGTTTCATTTAAGAATGAATTTGTGGATAGATACAGTATAGTAGTGAAAATATAATAATATACAGGCGAGAAACATTTTCAAGTGTCTTTTTTACAACCGAGATTTTTTTTTTAAAGAAGCAGGCCTCACTCTTAGCTACTCAAATGCAATAGCTATTGTTAGCTTTTATAATAATCCTGCATTTTTGTTGTTCGAGAAATTGAAATACTACGCTGCATTAATATTAAATACTTACTCCGATAAAGAAATCGATAAATACTTGAAGAGAAAATAATCAGGTGTTCCTCAACAGAATATTAAAAAATTACAACAACAAAAAAATTCTAAATTCTATACACCATTTTTTTTGCATCACCATATACAGCAAATTGGCTTAATTAAGCAAAAACGCTGCCTTTGTGAAAGTTAGCATTGTGTAATTGTCCCCAATATCATTCTTTACAAGGTTATACTTGATTATAAAATATCTCAGGCTTAAGTTTGGCTTTAATGACGGAGTGCATTTGTGGCTTAGTTCTGGTCCTTTGTTGAAAGATTACAGACATCGAGTGAAAGTGGACAGGCTGTGTGCGTCTCAAGAGGAACTGAGGCCGGAATCGCACTCCCCGTTGGACTCCTGGGATTTTCCTGCACATGGACTGGAGGAGCAGGGAATGCTGTAGGAGGAGCAGGCACACGTCTGAATGACCTCCTTTAGACTTCCACCCTGTTCCTCTACTTTGAAGATGTTTGGCTGCTCGAGTTTGTCATCACAAATTCTGTGGACAAAGAAACGTTGCAAAACATTTGTTTAAGCTCTGGGTCAATCTGAGGGAAAGGAAAGGAGTGCCATCTAACAAAAAGTACAAATAATAAATAATAAAAGTAGCCATCCAGGGTGAAGGGGAGGGGATCATACCAAGGTTTTGACCAAAGGCAAAAACAAAATGTGAGTGGATTTTACTGTAGTTTTCAGTGTTTTATGATAAGCATCTCCATATTTGTGCCATATCATGCTTTTCATTTCTGCTACAGACCTTGGAGTAGACAGAATATTTAATATGACAAATGAAAACGAAGCTTTGAGCATTACAAGTATAGTCTGTGCAACGAACAAAATTAAAAATCTTTGTTGGGCAAAATAACATCTCCAGAAAACATGGAAATTATGACACTTTAGGACAGTGAGACAGTTTAAACAGACTGTGATTGTACCCCCATAGCCTCATTTTCATCCATATCAAATTAAAGTTAACATGAACAGCTGTCACAACCTATTCTACTTCTGCAGTCTGAATGAAAAGGTATATACAATTTTTATTCCAAATTACAATTGTTTCCGGACTGGATTCTTTTAAATAAGATTCTTTTAAAAACTCCAAACCAAAAGGTTTCTTTCCGCTGAACACAAAAGCAGATATAATACAGAAGTAGTATGGAAAAGTCAATGGGTACCATCATCTGTTTTGAAAACAACATTCTTCAAAAGTCTTCTTTGTGTTTAGCACAAGAAAGAAACAAATGGAGGTGAGTAAATAATGACAAAATTATAATTTTTGAGTGAAATATTCCTCTAAGATTATGCATTATTATGCCTTCTTTGGAATAGAAATTGTTTATATTAAGATCAGGTATGAACACTTAAAAAACATATATTTAGAATTTCATGTTGACTTTATGATGTCTACTCTCACAAAGGTCAATAAATTAAAAACAAGCCGCATTCTCTTTCAGAATAAACAAATCCAACCTCTGCTTGGGACTTCTCACAGCTGAAAGAGGCTCAGGGATCTTATTTAGATTCACAAGAACAAGATATTCATTCAAAGTTTAGTCACCAGTGTAATAAATTCAGAAAACATGATAGCATTTAAAAGATATCTGTGGAAACTGGAACCACTTTATTAATTTATATGTGTGCAGCACCTAAATATGTGTGACGAGGAAAGTCAAAGTTGACATCAACAAGTCTTCTACCACAATGTTTCTACCATCATGGTGTCAGATGATATATGTGTGATTAAGAGCATTATGCATACTGATGGTTTTTCTGTTGGCGCTTGGAACATTTGTATTTATGTTCTTCATTATCCATTACAAATGACATGCCAAAACATGTTCAGTAAGCACTCAGCTATTAAAAATATATTCCATAGGTTACCCCAAGGAATATAACATCATTTATTCATGAAAAAGGAGTCATCCATTCTAAATGTTTGGGATTTATAATCTACTCTAATTATTCTAACACATTTGCATAATATTACAATAACAGACAATAATCGGATCTAGTTGTGTTTAAGTAGGGTTTACTGGCACAGCAAATACGTTTAGGGTGAGATCATTCATATGTAGATGAATGCAGCTTTTTTCTGCCATGCCTTTATCAAGATCCTCAATCATGCTGGTTTGAGAGCAGAAGCCATCCGTTTATTCATTCATTTATTTATCCTTCAATGATGAAGTCATTGAGGTCCACTGAGGTTGATTCAAGCACGGTTAACGTGGCTAGTACTGAAAAATTCACAGTGGAAATAAAACAAATGCACATCTGCACTGTAATTTGTGTGATATGGGCTCTGGGAGGAAATCTAGGCCGCCCATATAAAGAGGAAGTCTCAAATGCTCAGAATGATGTAAAAGGCAGCTGAACCTCAATCCAGTGCTGAATCATTTGAATGAAAAACTAATTTCCACAGTTTTACTGCCTCACATCATTGCTGTTAAACAATACGGTTCTCTTGGTGCTAGTCGGTGAGAATGATAAGTGAGGAAGCAGCCAAATGCCAATAAAAAAACAAAACAAACAAACAACTGGAAAACAGGTGACATTACGGGCATCAGAGGAAGTCGAAGCATTAGGCTTTGGCACCAAGCATTCATGTATTCTGAAAAAAGAGGCACATTACCATGAAAAGGTGTGAGAAATATATATATTAAAAAAGGGACTAAAAGTCAATAGAGTCAATAATGCATAGAAATATTTGGTTAACAAGGAAAAATAACACGAAACTAAGCAAAGGTTAAAATCGAACACTTTCTCAAACTGTCTGGTAGTAAGACCTTATTATTGTATATAATTAGGGATGTAACGATTCACTTAACTAACGATTAAATTATCGATACCAATTTCAAATTTTTTCTAAACAAAATTAGATTTAAGACTAATTATAAATGAAAAGGTGTCTTTTTATTATTGCTGGGAGAAAATGCTGCAGATTTCTTAGTGAAATAATTTTTTTAAACAAACCCTAAATCTAATCAAACAATTTTTATTTTCATATTAACAAAGGCTACCTGTGCTCTTTCCATTAAAAATTAGAGGCATCTACTGCATTTGAATCACAGTCCAAAGATGCTGAATACATGCAGCATGAGCAGTTTTTTAAATCTAAATTAGATTGCATAATTTGACATTTTAAAACCAAACCAGACTGCTCTGATTTTAGTTTTGTGAAACTTCACTACGTGAAACATCTGCACAGAACAAAGAGCAGAAGCGCTGAATGAGATGCTCTCTGACAGCAGGTGGCACTTATGGAACAGCAGATACAGCGTTTCCTTGGTTACCACTGTAAACAAAGCAGCGCTGCGCCTAAGGCTCTGCTTTACTTCAAACAAAGTTAATTTTCGTTCTTCATTTGGGGGCAAAAAGATGTTCAAAAAGGCTGAGCACTGGTATACTGTTTTCGAACATTCCGACATCTCCGCGCTGCTAGAAGTGGGGTGTAGATTAATGTTTTCTGATGCTTGTGCATATGCCCTAAACAAGCAATCTAGGTGTACGATTGGCCCCAATGGTCAGAATACCAACATTTTTTGCATGATGTGGAAAATTATATATTGGAGTCAGTTTGTTACTTTATTTTATTAGTGTTCATTTATTTAATTAAACTGGATAAATTGTTACACCTTTTTATATTTTATGTGGTGTCATGATTTACTTATGATAAAAAAAGTTTTTTTTATTGTATGTTTGTTTGGCATTTAATCTATTGTATACTCTTTAAATTTGCTTAGAAAAACAACAGCAACTGCACTATGGAGTAATTTTTATTTGAAACATGTATTTGGTACTTGCTAATCTCTTTCCTTTCATTCTTTTCATGGCTTTGGAAATCTTGTCTCGGATGGTTCTCTACGTCGCTTTTTGCATAACTCCTGGTTGTTGACACCAAGCTCCGCTGCAATTTCTTTGCAAGCTCCGCTGCAATTAAATGCTTTCTCTGAATCTTTAAAGTCTCTCCGCGAGCAATTGTACAGGTGCGGATGTATTTGTGCCAGCTCAGCTATTCGACACTCCAGTGTATTCTTGTTGCTAGTGACTAGGCCGGAGATATTGTTCTCTCTTGCCTGATCTCCGTTTAATGAGAAACGAACCGAAAAATTTGCATGTCAAAGAAAGTGGAGTTTCAGAACACAGCTACCGATTGCATAACCACCACGGACCATTGGAATCTCAGATAAAGATATTTAGGAGCCAAAACAAACTCCTCCAGAAAGTTTGCTTTGGTCAGGTGTTTCAAACTGCCAAAACGAACTCAAAACAAACTTTGTTTCTGCCAAATTTTGTTCGAAATTATGTCATATCAGTTTGTTTCCCCCCTTTTGTTTGAAGTATATCAGGGCCTTTTTATGAACGCTGCTTTAAAGGTCCCCTAAAGTGCCTTAAAACACAGAGCATTATTCTATGTGGTGACTTAATTTCAACTGAAACAGGAAGTGAGGACAGGACATACTGAGCATCCCCGCTCCCTTTTTAAAATAGCCATTGGCATTTTGATTATGTGTGCTGTCCTCAGCCAAGAGACATTGAGCTTGGTAAAGCCGCATTTGACAGCCACGGTCTAATAGATTACCCCCTAGATGCAATATGAAACTTTTAGTAGAACTAAATAGTGATCATAAACATGCTGAGGTTGTGTAGTTGTTAAAGTTTTTAATAAAAGCTGACTCGTGTAAATGATCCGCTCTGTTTTCGATCACGTCTCTGGGTTATAGTCAAGAAAAGTCTGGGTGTGCGCTGCCACAGTTTGCGTGAAACAACGTGAAGCCAGACCTCATTTGCACCAATGTAAAGCATATTTACCGTATTTTTCGGACTATAAGTCGCACCTGAGTATAAGTCGCATCAGTCCAAAAATACGTCATGATGAGGAAAAAAACATATAAGTCGCACTGGGCTATAAGTCGCATTTATTTAGAACCAAGAATCAAGAGAAAACATTACCGTCTACAGCCACGAGAGGGCGCTCTATACTGCTCAGTGGTAGGCTACAGGAGCACTGTGCAGCATAAAGCGACCTCTCGCGGCTGTAGACGGTAATGTTTTCTCTTGGTTAATTTCTCTCAGTTCATGTCAAATTAATTTTGATAAATAAGTCACACCTGACTATAAGTCGCAGTACCAGCCAAACTATGAAAAAAGTGTGACTTATAGTACGGAAAATACGGTACACTGTCTGAATCATTCCCTATCACCTACATTGTGCACTACGAGGCATTCACTGTAAAGGACATACTACACTGTGAACAAGTGACTGATCTCAGTCGGTGCTTCAGTGTCTATAGTTATAATGCAGGAGGCGGGCGTTTCAGATTCTAGAGAGCATTTGATTGGTCAGAAGCTATGATGAGAAGATGAAGTGCGATGTGACGTCTAACCATTCGTTGAGTCATTTTGGCAGAATAGATGAACTGCAAGCTTTGAATGCTTATATCTTCAAAATGTGAATTTTGTCAGTTTTGAGGCACACTCCCTAACATATAACCTTAAGACTAACATATTGATACTAACACCCAAAAATCTTTCATTTTGATTTCATGGGGAGATTAATAAGAATTATACAGAGACGAGATGAATAGAAAACATCATCTAAAGATTTATAAAGACAGTCAGTTGCCCTCAGAGATAAATTCAAAAAACTCATCCCCAAATGTATCGCCATTCGTGTAACATCTCAACTGATTTGAATCATCACATATTTATACTGATTTTCATCCGGATCAGAATCTGTATCAGAAGAGCTTTATTACCAAGTATGTAAACACACACAAAGAATTGACTTGATGACAGGAGCTTCTAGTGTAGAAGAAAGTACAACATAGTGCAGACATAAACAGGAATAACAAAGTCGGGATGTAATATAACACTAATATTTATAAAAAATTAAAAAAGGAATATATATTTTTTTAAATAATGTACTATACATACAGAAACAAAAGTATAGTGAAGAAAAAAGATAATTGTTTAGATAAATGAACAGGTATGTTATTAGTGTGCAGATATGTTATTTACAAAGTGTGCAGTTTAATATAAATATGTCAGATAACTATGTTAGCTGTGATGGACATTGTTTATTCAACCTTGTTCAGGTTGAATAAAGCCTGTGGGAAAAAACTGTTTTTGTGCCTGGCTGTTCTGGTGGTCAGTGCTCTGCAGCGCTGACCAGAAGGCAACAGTTGCAAAAGAGAGTGGGCTTGGTGTGATGGGTCCAAGGTAATTTTTGGCCATTTTCCTCACTCTGGAGATGTAAAGATCTTGGAACCTGGGCAGAGGGGCTCCAATGATCCTTTCAGCAGTCCTGTCTGTCTGTTGTAGTCTCTTGATGTCTGATTTGGTATCTGAACCAAACCAGACAGATATGGATTAACACATGACTGCCTAGATGGCAGAGTAGAACTGTTTCAGCAGCTCCTGTGGTAGGTTGAATTTTCTCAGCTGGCGAAGGAAGTACAACCTCTGAGTCTATGTGAGTGTCCCACTGTCATCTGCGAACTTCAGGAAATTGACAGAGGGGGCATTTGAAGTGTCATTTGTGTGGAGAGAGAAGAGCAGTGGGGAGAGAACACATCGCCGGCGCTGATGGTGATCGTAATGGATGTGAGTTTGCCCAATCTCACTAGCTGCTGCCTGTCTGTCAGGAAATCCTGAAGCTTTTCTAGATTTCTGCTTTCTGAAGTGCCGGTTCACGTCCTCTACACAAACATTAAGCAGAGGTTGAATTGTGCGGGAAGGATGGAGGAGGGTTGCAGGGGTGGTAAGTGAATGTGTGAAATGCAGGTCAGAGTGGATGGGGGTGGTAGACTATCCTTTTCAGATCTGCAGTAAAGACATTCAGATCGTGAGCCAGTTGTCCATTCTCCATACTGTGGGGGAGGTGTTTTGTACATGGTGATGTTGCTCAGACCAGTCCATACTGACGCTGGTTTGTTTGCTGACAGCTCTTTTCTCAGCTTTTCTGAGTAGTTTCTTTTACCCACTCGGATCTCCTTTATTAGTCTGTTCCTGGCCTGGATATACAATATTTTATCCCCACTTCTGTAAGCATCCTCTTTGGCGTGACAAAGTTGTTTGAGTTTCCCAGTAAACCACGGTTTATTATTATTAAATGATAAGAATGTCCTGGTATGAATGCAAATATCTTCACAGAAACTGATATATGAAGTTACAGTCTCTGTGAGCTCATAAAGATCGGTGGCTGCAGCTTCAAAAACACTACAATCAGTTCAATTCAATTCCAATTTCTGCCTGTAAGTCGGTATAAGATGAACCAAACAGTGATCAGAGAGCCCAAAAGTTGCTCGTGGGACAGAGTGACATGCATCCTTTATTGCTGTGTAACATTGATCCAATATATTACTGTCCCTGGTGGGATAATAATGTGCTGCTTGTATTTGGCAGTTCACGGGAGAGATTTGATTTGTTAAAATGTACAAGAATTATTAAAATTGAGTCTGGGAACCTTTGCTCCATTTCAGTTATTTGTTCTGCCAGCTGTTGCATCGCGGCGCTCACGCACACGTCCGAAGGCACGTACACATTCACGAGAATGAAAGAGGAAAACTCCCGCGGTGAGTAGAAAGGTTTACAGGTTATGATGAGTTCCTCTAAGTTAGGACAGCATACCTTTTTCAGCATTGTTATGTCTGAACACCAACATTCATTGATGTAGAAACACAATCCACCACCTCTCGTTTTACCCGTTAACTCCGCGATGTGATCTGCTTTGAACACGCCCGGCAGATGAAGCGTGTTGTCTGGAATGGCTTCACTCAGCCAGGATTCAGTGAAGCACAGTGCAGCAGAGTTCAGAAAGTCCTTATTGATGCGGGTGAGAAGAAGAAATTCATCCGTTTTGTTGCATTTTCCTCTTCTGCGTCTGTACGAACAACACAGTTGTACTTCCGACTAGAATGTCCAACAAAACGTCTGACATAATCAAAACCCGGAAAAATATTGTCTGGGATGTGTTGCCTAATGTTAAGGAGTTTGTCCCTGGTAAAACTTATAGAAGAATGACAAAAAAACAGATCAAACAAAAACAACAGAAGAATTGCGTGTCCTGGCCACCATTTTGCGGTGCCACCGGATGAACCGTATCGCGGTGAATCGTTACATCCCTATATATAACTACTGTATACATGTATAGAAAGTACATATTTAAGTATTGTGTGTGTGTGTGTGCATATATATATATATATATATATATATATATATATATATATATATATATATATATATATATATATATATATATATGTGTGTGTGTGTGTGTGTGTGTGTATATATATATATATATATATATATATATATATATATATATATATATATATATATATATATATATATATATATATATATGAAAAATATTGATTTAAAAATTAATTCAAAATTGCCAAGAAAATAATTATCACAAAATAAATGAAAAACTAAAACTAAACAAAACAATAAAATCCTACAGGTTCGGAATGAGCAGTGGTAAGTACATGTTGACAGAATTTTCATTTTTGGGGGAATTGTTCCTTTAAATTTCAACAAACAGCAACAGAGTTTCTCTAAGCAGGTCTTGAGGGTTTTACTACAGCAGAGAAGGAACAAAAATACAGAACAAATATTAGCTGAACTGTCAGAAACTGCAAAAAAAAAAAGACCAGCAAACACAGCATGTTACGTCAACATCTGTCAGTGCTTGAAAGACCTCAGAACTGGTTTTACTGGATACATTTTACAGCTAAATATTTTCCGTATACATATTACACAGCCAGAGGTTATGCCTGATTGTAACTAATTGAAAAAGTGCACGATCATTGATGATGTTGAAAGAGTCAACATGGCAGTCTAATTATGCATGACATCACCTCTTGTGGGCTTATGCAATGTGTTCTTATAGTTTTTGTTTCTTACGCCAAAAACACAAACGAGCATTTTTCACC
This sequence comes from Carassius auratus, assembly GCF_003368295.1. Classification (NCBI taxonomy): domain Eukaryota; kingdom Metazoa; phylum Chordata; class Actinopteri; order Cypriniformes; family Cyprinidae; genus Carassius; species Carassius auratus. Next base: position 1,021,372 of record NW_020527754.1, read on the forward strand.
CCTTTTCTTAGACTGATATTGCTACGGTTCCTTTATGGCTAGCTGATTTGGTTTTCACATGTGAAAAGTTCAACAATATATTGTCAGTATGTTGTGCAAGTAAACATTTAATCAATATTCTCAGCCCTACTAAAGACTGCTGTTGGAGGAACTGTACAGAAAGACAAATTATAGCCCACCTGTCGTATATGAGGCCATCGATGCCCTGTTCCCTCAACTTCATCCTGTTCTCATGGTCATTGTTATAGTCGCCCCAACAGAAGACCACCAAACCTTTAGACTGAGCCTCTCTGATGAATTCCATGTTTCGCAAGAGCTCATCAGTGTGTGCACTGATTCCCTGTGAACACAAACAAAAGTCCTTTTTTAGTCTTTGTCATGAAATTTAACATGGCACAGTTTGATACTGCCAAACTGGCTGTCTCTGTCTCTGAAGTATCAACAGCTGTGCTGTCACCCCACACACTTTCTCTTACCAGTATGTTCTCACTCTGAGCAAAGCTCATGGCGATCTTAGTGGTCTTACAGCGGATGTCCATGAATTCAGGGTATAGGTCTGTCACTCCTTGGGTCAAGAAAAGGATGGGGTATTTGTTCTGTTTTTGCCTCACCCTGAAGAAGACAACAACACTTATTTAAACTTAAAAACAACATCAAGGTTGACTTTTTACTTCCTTAAAGAAATAGTTCCCCCAAAAAAGGAAATCGGCTAAAAACTTACCTTCTAGCCATCCAAGATGCATTGATAGTCTAATCAAAACAGATTTGGAAACATTTATCATTACATCTATTTGCTCACCAGTGGATCCTCTACAGTGAATGGGTGCCGTCAGAATGAGAGTCCAAACATCTGATAAAAAGAATCACAATAATCCACAATATTCCACTCCAGACCATCAGTTAATGACTTGTGAAGAGAAAAGCTGTGTTTGTAAGAAACAAATCCCGTCATTAAGGCATTTTAACTTCAATACAGATAACTTTTAACAGATAACTTTTACACCGGAGAAAGAAATAATGTAGATTATGGACTTGTATTTTAGTTTGAAGCAACAGTTTGAAGTTAAAAAAATCTTGATGATGAATCTTGATGCTTGTCACAAGCACACAGCTTTTTGCTTTATGACATTCATTGAAGGACTGGAGTGGTATGGATTACTTCTGGGTTATTGTGATGTTTTTATCAGCTGTTAGGACTCTCACCCATTCACTGCAGAGGATCCATTGCTGAGCAAATGATGCAATGCTACATTTCACAAACTCTTCTACATCTTGGATGGTCTGAGGGTAAGTACAATTTCAGCCAATTTTCATTTCTAAGTGAACTATTTATTTGATAAATGTCCCTGGACTTATTATACATTTGAAAAAACATATTGTTGGTTTAAACTGTGCTTAAATTGTCTGCTATAGTAAAAATATATATAACCTTAAACATCAGTGCATTTATAGAATATGCATGTGAACAAGGCCTCTTACATTGTGCAAACATCTGGATCAAAACATGAGAAGACTATTCTCCTTTTGCCAGCGTTCTGTAGTACACAGGTGAGGATAATGTCCAAGAACTGGTTCATGTTAAAGTAGGTGGAGAGTTTAGCATCCCAGGAGCCATCCTGTTTAGAGAAACAAACACAACAAGGGTGCTTTTCTTTCCAGTAACACTGAGATCAAACCAACGCACACATCACTTTAGGCAATACAAACCTTGAACTGAGAAATCCACTTCAGCTCAATGTTGAATCCCACGTGATCTGGAACAGCCTGGAATATCTGGAACATGATATCGAATAAGATAAGCAGTAGAGGTGGGCAATATAAGCAAACATCTATGAAAAAGTTACTTAAACTACAAAAAAAATTTTTTTTAAGTAACTTAAAAAAAAAAAAAAAAAAAAAAAAAAAAAGATTCATGAGGTCAAAGTTTTATATGAAGAGCTAAAGATGTCATACCTGTGAAAGGGAAGGGAAAGGCTGGTGCTCATCTATAAACTCTTCTTCATCCTGCAATTCTAGACAAATCAACACCACACAAACAATCTTTATCTATTCAACAGTTAACTCTTTATTTACAGCTCAACAGAGGCTTGTGTTTTAAGCCTTAAACCATACCGACCAGATCTGAGATAAAATAACACTCATTTACAGCAAAACAGTATTTGAACTACCCCATTATGCATTAAATAACTGTTTTCTTTTTTGTCATTGAATGTATTTAATGCACATCCTAAATGAACTAATGTTAAGTGAAATAGGCATAAAACATTGTTTAACAACCTCAAAGCTAATGACTAGTGTGTCTTGAAAGATTTCATTCTTATCGCTAAACCTGACTATTGCTCTCTATAGGTACACTGTTCTTTATCAACACCTTAACAGACAAAACAATGCACAGTAATCTTTCATTAAGGCCATCAACTAGTTTGACAAGTAGATATATAATGATCTGCATTTGTATTGTACTTTTGTGATATAAATAAATCAAGTTCTACCTTTGTGGTCATGAACTTCCAAGGCAGTTGTGTGGACGAGCTGAGAAAGACAAACACATGCGCACTCATCAATATCAGACTGGAGATAATTGCATTTCATTGATCAATAACAGTAAAAGAATTTGAGTCTTACTTTTAAAAGCTGAAGTTGATCAAACGTAAGATCCTTGACAGGAACTTCAAACAAAACCATTGAGTTCTTGTCAGTTTTCTATAAAAGGACACAAGAAATGTAAAGCACAAAGGAGATTATTCTTCTTCCTTTTGTTTTGCAGTTTTAATCAGAGTTTATGACTGTTCAAATCTGAATTAGAAAGGTTTAAGTGGGAAGTCTTCAGTCGGAGTGAAAACAAAAGGTACACTGAAGAACACAAAAAGAGTTGTTAAAATTAGAGTTCAAATAGTGACTTTTCACGGTCAAGTAATAGAAACCAAATGTGAATGCTACCTTTTTAATAGAAATGCAGCAGGTGAGATCGTGGTACACAATTGGAACTAAATCTTTAGAGAGATGAACATCAAACTCTACATAAGCAGCTCCCTGTGGGGAAAAAAAACGGATATGCCTTAGCCTCATATTTCATATAACAAAACTTAATGTATTTTGGATGAGTTGCATTCTTCATTTACACTCACATGGTTGGCCGCACTTAGAAATGAGGCAATTGTGTTTTCCCTGATCTTGTGATGTCTGAAATAAAAGAGAATCATATTTATTTCTGTTAAACATGCACTTCTATCCCATGCACTTCTAACTCTGTTCATGCAGCAACCCTCAGGCGTGCTTGTTGTGTTGTCCTACTTTACTTTTATACAGGCTATGCAAAAATTAGAGAGTCGATATAAACCTTAGATGACTGAAAAGCAACATTTATTAAAACGTAAAAAATAAAAAAGGACTGATGAATATGTGATTTTTTTTTTTTTTTTTACTTATTCAGTTCAAATAGTCAGGGGATCTGAATGGATTTTACTATTGTGAAATAGTAATTGTCTCTATTTGTAATTGAAAATTGTAATTGAATAAAAAAAATATTAATTCATAAGACCGTTAATCTTTTTTTACATTGTGACATTATTATCATCACAATAAAGCATAAAATTTTAATGGTCCTGAAATACCATTTTTAATTTTAGTAAAAAGTTTAGTAAAAAGTGACAGACATAATTTCCCCCCTCTGTAAAAATCTTACACAGATGCATTGTGGGCCTACCCATAAGGAAAGACACTAAATCAAAGCGGACAGACTCAGGATTCTTGTAGATGCATGCTGACATGCCGATCATCCAAACTGTTGCTACTCACTTGGGAGCAAGAGTGCTTCCTGCTCCTCTGTGTCCAACATCCAAAGCGCTCCTTTTCTTCCAGTATTTGGTAAAAGACTGCCTCATGTCACACTGGAAGCCTTGGATAGGACGTGTCACCAAGTAATCCACTGAAATCACATCAAGAATAAAAGCATTTACATAAGTCGATACTTAATTTTTTACTTTAGTGAAGTCAACCCTTAATGGGTTACCCCATCCCAAAATGAACATTTTGTCATTAATCACTTACCCCCATGTCGTTCCTAACCCGTAAAAACTTGGAACACAATTTAAGATATTTCGGATGAAAACCGTGAGGCTTTTTACTGGCAGATGAACTATTCTGACGACGTCTATCATACTTTTCTGGACTTTGACAGCGTAACTCACTTGGCAGTCTATGGGACAGTAACAATCCAAAATATCTTAAATTGTTTTCCGAGGAGGAACAAAGCTTTTACGGGTTTGGAATGACATGGAGGTTAGTGATTAATGACAAAATTTTCATTTTGAGGTGGAGTATCCCTTTAATGCTTAAGGCTACATGTACACTATTGCACTTACAATTTAAAAAGTTGAACTTTTGCTATGTCGCTGACATTTATACTACCGTTTTCAACAGTTGAAAAATTTAAACGATAAACGCTGGTTTAAAATGAAAACACACTAGTGTAAATGTAGCATACAATTAATGAAATTAGCACATCAATAAAAGAATGATATCATAATCGCATTATCTAGCTACTTAGCAACAATTCAAGCAGAGTGGATCTGGCCAACATGAGAAACTTTACCCTTTATTTACATAGCCTTTGACGTGTTTACAGAAGCAAATTTGGTGTGCATGCAGTGGAAGAACAGATACCATCATGGGCAGCAGGAATGTGCATTAGTTTTATGGTGTACAAATGAAATTTGAATAGCAGTGCATTTTGGTACTGATTATACCTCTAACTTTTCCAATTGTCTGTCTGGCATTTCGGCTCATGATGGGTAGTGTGACCACACCCTGATCATTACCGCTCTCCACAAAAGTAGATGACAAGAGGCATGCGATGCCCACGTGGCCTGGATGGACATCACCCTGAACCACGGCCTCACTCAGGTCCTCCTAAACAACAACGGTGTGACACAACAGCCGTAAATAAACAACAGGATTCATGCAAATGAATGTAAAAAAATAAACATACAAACTCCATCATCAAAATGCTTTGTGATGCAGTTGTGGTCAAAACAATACCAAAGATTTCTGTACCTCAAAGAACTCAAAGGTGAGCTCTAGGTTGTCGGGGTCCATGGTGTGAATAATGTATTCAATCCACTGCGAGGGTTCAAGGGCGTATCCACATTCTGGCTGGGAATGACGAGACTTATATCCGCTGTCACTGATCATACTGATCTCCAGCGTAGTCGATATCTTATGCCGTGGTGAAGGGCTTTCCTCTTCGTCCTCCTCAAAACCATCCAGCGTCAGCTTCAATCTAAAGCAGCCATTGATTGGATGAATTATATATGCATCAAAACAGTTTAATGTGAATTTGAAAAGACAAATGTTTAGTTTAGTATGTGGGCTAGAAGAAAATATAGTGCTTGAATTGAAAAAAAAAAAAGCTCTACTAAACTGCTTGCAATATTTTGCATCCCTACCATTAATTAACAGATCAATTTGACTAGTAATTATATTATAGAACTGATTTCTAATTAACTTTTCTAATTAAATGTGACTGGCTGACCTTGAGATAAGTTTTCTAAAAGTTAAATATGTATTCTGTGGAGGATATTACCTGAAGCGTGATTTCTTAAATTTTTTCTTAGTAATAGATACTGGAGGTTTCACAGAGTAATGAAGCCTGAGACGAATTTCTGTCTGGCACGTCAACCAACCAGAGTCCACACACTCAATCCCACCTGCAGATCAAACAAAATGTATTTGCATATTAAAGTAAGATGACATGATATTGTTTTGTTTTGCATTAAAACTAGAGTTCATTAAACTTACTATGGATTCCAAAATGTCCATCGTCGATCACAAGCTCTGGTTCTGCAAGATATTACCAAATTTAATAAGGAAGGTCAACCACTCCTGCTACACATCTACAGAAGTTAAGAGGTACAAGTACAGAGCAAACACATTTTCCAGTGCATTTTCTGGTTTGTTTCTTAAACAAACAAATTATACGGATAAAATATGTGTTCAGTTTGCTCTGTACTGGCTGGTGCTCTACACATTTGTAGCCTGTATATTATATAATTTAAGAGTAACACTAGAGATAATTTAAAAGGGATTATTACTTGGTTGCCAAAAGTTAATAAACAATAAACAGAATGCATAATTCAGCAAGTGTTACCATGCAAGCAAAATTTTTTGTGGCAACACAAACACAAAAAAATGCTGAGAAACTTGTAAGGAACATAGAACATAACACATCTGGAGCAAACAGTTACCTGATTAAAATGATGGACCCTGTCTAGCAAAAACTAAAATAAAAAAGTATAGATGCCCTTAAAATATATTATTTTGCATAGTGTGCTAAATGCATGTGTTAAGGGTGGGTTGTATATGTAAATAAAGAAGTGTTAAATGCAAGTGTGCATTTAAAATCAACTCAAGATAATATTAGCAGTTATTTAACAAAAAAACAAAAAACTTCAAAAGAAAAAAAATGGTGTTGTGCTTGTAAATAAAGGAGTATTTAATGCATGTGTTCTTTACATGGTTTAAATATAAAGATTAACTCAAAATTATTAATAGAATTATTCAAAAAACATGTGTTGTGCAACGTGCATGCAAATAATGTGATTTAAAATAAAAAAAGAAATGTAGTTTCTAATGTAAAAAATCAACAATTAAAAATGAATGCAATTATTTAAAAACAAAAAACTTTTTTAAAATAACTGAACTCAAAATTTTAAAGTGGCTAAGTTAGGGGATGGCAAAAAAAAAAAAAAAAAAAAAAGCATTGCTTGTCAAACCAAGAATGCACCAGTGAAAACTGCTTTGTTCTGTTCGTCTATGAGGAGTAATAGCCTACTAAATGTTATGGTTTCTAATAATTAAGTTCCATTAGATTCCCTTAAGTGGCTTTTACTGACATTACATTTGTCCGTGACAAATGACACTAAAATCAACATTAAAGACAACATGAAATCTAAATTTACCATTTCTTTAGAACATGCATCAATAATGCATGCACAATAAGACTTTATGTAGTTATTTATATAGTAAATAGGGTTATTTACTTTGAAAAATAAATGTTGCTGGTCTTAATGTGCATGATGCATTTTCTCAAGAAAATAATGCGGGCAGGGGAAAATAATATTAACCAACAACAATCATGTCCATTCTAAGATCCAGCGTTCTGAGAGGTCAAATCAAGTCCACATAACATTACTTTCCACTAGTTTCATTAATGTTGAAAAACATCATATATATTTCAAACTTGAAATGTGTTGGGAATGTTTCATGTTGTCTTTAAAAAGCTGAAGACAGCATGTATTGATAACATACACCTAGAGTTAAACGTGACAAACTGATCTGAATGTAATCAGAATGAAGGAATGGGTCTACGGGTTGCATGATACACTCAAATGTGTGGACTATTCTGGGATCAGATACCTGAGGGACTCAATGAGCGTGGCAGCTGATGGGTCTCCCATCTACTGACTATGACTTGACATGGCCCACCTGCATTCTGTAATTCCAAATGGGGGTTAAGATTATGGACAGATTTAGGAAAAACAAAGCCTACTTTGGCCATTCGAACCAAAGTCTCACTCCCGAAAAAAGAATATGAGATATAGTCACCACTTTCTGCCAGCCAGCCAGTTGGTTGACATCTGAAAAGTGGACTGATTAGTCAGAAGAAACACATTGGCATTTTTCAAAGTGTTTAACTAGAGATCTCCAGGTTATTTATATGTAAAAAAAAAAAAAAAAAAAAAATTTAAATCCTTGTACTTACCCACTTAAAATGAGATTACATTTCTGCTAATACTTCCCTAATCATGAATACCTTAATTCTTGGTGAAATATTTCCACTATAAATTCTAAAAGAATATTTCTGGCCGTGAGATAACAGCTAAAGTTATGAAATACACAGCATGTTAGGAAAGGGCTCGCAGGAAACCTGTTCCAGAAAATGTCATTCTTCACGAAAAACAAAAACTACCCAGAACTGAGTGGTGTTCAGCTAAAATGAGATTAACTTCTGTGAGAAGAATGTCCTGGAAATCCCACACACACACACTCACACAGAAGGATTTCAGCAACTTAAAGAATATTACAGTTAATTCCTTGTACCCTAAAAAATAAAGATGATTAAAAGAAAGCCCTTGAGGAATGTTTGAAAAAGACATAACCCACACATCCCACATGTGAAAGAACTCGCTAAAGAAAATCTAGTCATGCATGTATAAGAAAACAGCTGGACATATTCAAGAAAATCACAAAAGTATATCACAAACAATAGATACTGCATAAATTCTGATATGCCTTTAAGAGGCCGTTCACACAGAACAGATTTTTAGATCTCAATGTGCAGCTTTTTCCATTGTTTTTCTATATAAACATGTCTAAACACAAGCTAGAACGACATGTCTGACTGACTCTGATCATGTCTCTTTGGGCGTCTCGAATGACACTGCGTTCTAAAAACACAGTGCTCAGGTTCAAGAAGTTCAACTTAGAAAAAATAAAAACATCTCCTACTGCTTTTTCCTCATTCAACGTCTCATGTTTCTGAATCTGTTCTGTGTGAATGGACTACAAATGAACCAGTTATGAACAGAATTATAAACAACAACATCTAAAAATAAATATACGAGACTGCCCTTTAAAGGTGTTGGGTAATCAATCCATCATTAGTCCTTAATGTGTGTGAACCTTCCAGGAATCACTTCTACTTCTACTTGTTTACGAGGAAAAGAAAATCTCACCTTAGATTCCAAAATGAATCCCTTGAAATAGCGATATTTGGTTTCACCCCCTTTAGGAACCTGAATGCTTGCTCTCCACAGGGTGCTGGGGTGAGACCAGACACATAAGACAAATATGTCGGTCATGGGTAACTAAGTTTGTGCTGGAAAGCAAACATAAATTGGCATTGCACTTGTACCCATCCTCCTCTGCTGGCTGTAGGGTCACGGCTCTTTGATGACACCAGCTGCCCAGGGTTTCACAGCTGCCAACCACTGCAATCACCTCACCTGATAAAGAAACAAAATATGGTAGTTCATTTCTCTCCTTTGTGCTAAGCAAACGAATGTGTCTCCAGGTGATACAGAAGAAATATTACATTCTTTTCAACACTTTAAGTATCATATGTCAACATTTGCCATAAGATAAACAGACACAGGTTGTATTCTTTGTAATACGTTTCTTTTATAACATTATTTAGATCATTATTAAATAATTGTATTTATTTCAATTAAATGCCACATCTATAGCAAAATCAGCAGTATTATGCTTACAATATAATTTCAATACATTGTTTAACATAATTTAACAATTTGATCTTAACAACCGAAATACAAAAATATACATTTAAATCAATAATAATACCAAAGGTAATAATTTAATAATTCAATTTAATATAGGTTTTAAAAAATTAAGTTATTCGAGGATTAATGTTTTTTAAAATGTCCATTAATATATTTCTGATTCTGAATAAGTATAATAATAATAATTCATAAAGAAATAAAATTACTTTGATAAATGTCTGCATTTGTTAAAAATGCAAAAATGATTAATGATCTATCTTGAAGTTAACATTTGCTTAGAAACACTTATTACTAACTAAACGTTACTTTATTCAACCAAATATTACATTTCAATTGTTAACATTTTATAAATGCTTTATAACACTTTATAAAAACCTATTACTCTGTGGATAAGCATGTCTGCTAAAATAATAAAATGTAAATGTAATTTATAACAGAATAACTTGAATTTATATCATAATTACATTATTACATCGCATTATATAATGATTTAAATCACATCAAACAATCGACTTTAATAACTATAACCATAAAACACGGTAAAACTGAGTTGACCAAGTTTTAAACAGCATACAAACCAAGTGACTAAGAAATCTGAAATTGTCATTATTTTACTCAAGTTCAATGGGATGTTCTCAGTTTTACTAATAAAGCATCAATGTAGCAACTTCTTTAAATTATATCATCCAGAAATATATATAGCATTTTGGTCAGATATTCCCTAACACACTGCAACAATTCCAAAATGTCACATTTACATTATTTTAATTATACTGTGTTCATTGTTTTTTATTAATAAGAACTTTTAAAATTACACAATTAGTATTAAGTGGCTAAGAGATAACCTTATGTCAAAAGATATGAATACATATTTCACCATTAAACTTCTGATTGATAATACGGTAACACTTTAGAATAATGGTCCATTAATTAATGTTATTTAATTTATTAATTAAAATGAAAAAACAATGAACAATATATTACTGTATTTATTCATCTTTGTTAATGTTAGTTAATGAAACTGCAGTTTTTCATTGTTAGTTCATGCTTATTCACAGTGAATGCATTAACTAATGTTAACAAGCACAACTTTTTATTTGAATAATGCATTAGTAAATGTTGAAATTAACACCAACTAAGAATAATAAATGTTGTAGAAGGTTTGTTCTTGCTTAGATCATGTTATCTAGCATTAACATTATTCTAAAGTGTCACTGATAATACAATATTTGTTAATGACTTATTATTAGTTACACACAATGTTAATATTTCATTATTCCTCTTACCCACTGCTGTGGTCCCTCTGACTGTCAGAGTGACTTTAGTGCTGTCCATGACTGACACTCAGGCAGATGGAGAAGAGAACGAAGTGACCTAGCACAGAGGGAAAGAAACACATCTGATCCCCGATGCAAAACAAATCTAAGCCAAGTTAACAGCATCAGCTGATTTGTGGTCTGATACTTGCCTGACTGTAGAACTGCTGTGCAATTTTAGAATCCGTTACATTATACATGTATTTTGAACACGCCGTAAACATCAACACACATATTTTCTAATACTGCTGGGTGCAATATTGGAGAGTGAAATGATGTTATGGCAGATCCTTGAATCTAAACACGATCTTGAGAGCTGAACAGAAGGTTTCACCACGTTTGATGAAGCTCAACTGTTTGAGTGGAGGAAGCAAAAATCAACACGGTCTGAACCGGCTGCAGCCGGTTACTGTCAACAACAACACCCGGTATCCGAGAGTGTAGCTCAAGCATAGCACGTTAAACTGCCTAATGTTACATACAAAACATCGTTACTTTTTTAAAAACGCTTCCTAGACAGGGACCTCACTAGGTTTTGAGACGCAGCCTATTTTTTATTACTTTTTTTTGGCGGAGCGAAAACGTGCACATGGGTAGCGTAAACCGAAATGTTTAGCGTACATTCAGTGTCTAATTCAGTCGATACAGTAATTTAAAGCATGATAACATGACAATTACCTGAGTTTAAAAACAAATATCCATTCTCCAGTACTGGGAAACGTTAATCCCTCGCTGACTTGCCCATGTTTACACGCACGCGGATCTCTGGGAGCCCGGTGATGCGGCACTGTTAACGGTGAACTATTTCTTAAAAGAAATTTGTCAAGGTATTAGGCTTACAATTATTACGTATATCAGTTATGTGAATCCATGTGCTGGTTGAAATAAATCATAATAATAATAATAGTAAAATATTTAAAATAGCGTTGGCAAGCATGTGATTGGTGGAAGAAATGATTGACGTTCGATGGGCGAGGCTTCTTCCTTGACGTACGCGTTGGGTGGAGTTTACAGTCTATGGTAATAAAGAGATTAATATTAAATAAATTAATAAACAGCCTTTTTTATATTTTTTTCCCCGTTTTAGTTGAACTCAATTCATGACATTAAATGACATCGACGATTTTAACGATGGTAGGCTCTTCTTGATAAGTATATTAATTGCTTTATAATACAGTGTTTCTGCTATAGTATTTTTATGTTGAGAGTAATCCTTGCAGGAAAATAAATTAACTGCCATCCATTTGGGCGTATGATCATTAAACTTGAAAACACTGATACTTCTATAGCTCTCTGGAAGGGGTCAGGGGTCACCACACAATATATAGGGAAATAATGATATATATATTGAGAATAATTCATTCTATAGCTGGTGAACCAATCAATAAATTAACCAGATAAAGTTATTTTACTCAAAGAAACAGGGCAAGTTATATTTTCAAATTAAAATGTAATAGTGAGGTGTGTGTGTGTGTGTGTGTGTGTGTGTGTGTGTGTGTGTGTGTGTGTGTGTGTGTGTGTGTGTGTGTGTGTGTGTGTGTGTGAAATTGAAAAGGATAGAAAGGTCAGATGAACCTTGTAACTTGTAAAATGAGACTTTCCCAGTCGCCCTTCTTTCAACAGAGCTGCTTGCATAATGACGTGCCTAAGGAAAGAACACAGTCTGGAACTCTGAGTTGCATAACAGAGGTCAGTCAGACACATGCATGTTTAAGAAAAAGTTTATGTGAAAACAGAGTAATAGAAATGAAAGTTCAGAACATCATGTCATGAATTCATGCAATGCAAAAGATAAACCATATCTTCAGTCATAAATTACTTTTGCTGTGTCCTTGATTTCTTTATGATGGATGTTTGCTGTCCCCGGTAGCTCTTCCTGTTTCATGCATGAGCCATTGAGAGATAAAATACAATTGGTCTTTTGAAAAGAGGGCTATTGCTCTCAAAATGGTGAATGCAGGGTAAGCACAATGGAATGGATGAGACTGCAGGATTATAAATATTTAATGAGTCAGTCTCTTTCTCTCTTATACCATGTTTTCACCCTCCCACTATTTGCCTTGTGTATGAGATAATAGACAGATAATGAACAAAGTGTGTGCCTAGAACATCTTTAAATGTTGAATTAGTACAGTGTCAATTCACCCCAAAATGCATACAAAAGAAAAGAATTATAATGAAGCTATTCAGAATGCAATTAGTACAAATGATGTTTTCTTGGTTATTTTCGTACTTGTATTTTTCAAGAAAGGAGAAGAAGTGAGAACTCTGGACAACCTCTTCGTGTGATAAAGAACGCTGAGTTCTTCTTTTCAACGTTTCAATACTTCTTTTGGAAATATGCTGGGAAATGTGATTGAGGGTTTTTTTCTGTCTGAATAAGCCTTTTAATACAAAGAAACTTTTAGAGAATAGCATGCGTGTGTGTAATTGAAATGTTTAGAAAGTTCAGATGAAACGATAATGGAGACATTGTTAATACAAAAATTGTTAAAAAACTTTTAATACACAGAAACTTTAACAGAAGTACATATATTTTTTTTTGCCTCTATTCAAAAAGTAATATTGAGGAATCAAAAACTATTATTAAATATTTCTCTTTAAATCAGAACTAGGCCTATAACTAATATAATTTGAATTTTGTTGTTAGTTTGTTTTTAAAAATCTAATTTGATTTTTATCCATTTATGTAATTACTTTTACACACATTAATGTTTTATTCTATTTTATAGTTTTCTACTTTAAACAGTGCAAGATCTGTCTCTTATTTAAGTAAATGAGCTATTCAATTGCAAGAAGCTAAATATTTTTCAAGAAATAGAAATACTTTGTTTCATACTGTATGTGTATACACTATACCTTTCAGTAAGATTTTATTTTAAATAAATTAATACTTTTATTCAACAAGCAGTTGATTTAGAGTGACACTTCAGACTGCAGTAATGATGCTGAAAATTCAGCTTTTCATCACAGGGATAAATTACATTTTAAAATATATTTAAAAATTCAACAGTAATTTTAAATTGTAATAATATTAAACAATATTATACTGTATTTTTACATTAAATATTTGCAGTCTTGGTAAACATAAGCTTCTGTCTGTATTTACACAATTCTAAGAGATGGTTGTAGTCCTGATATAAAGAAAAATTCAAAATAATTTTTTAATAAGATTTCAGATTGTAGAAGGAACCACGCCACCTAGTGGAGCGATGGTATATGCCACTCAATTCACATGCTGCAGTGTAGCCTATCCATTTCTGTTTGCAACATTCATTCATCTTTTTCCTAGAGATGGTGAGTGTGCAGATGAAAAATCGTGGTTTGTAGTCTTTAAACCAAAGTACCTCTAATGTATTCAGAGTTCAGTGGAGTCTCATAGCAGTTTGAGCAGATACTGTGATGATTAATTCAAGGCATCAGAATTCACTTGAGCCGTCCCTGTAGGAAGAGCTGAAAACCACCTGAATATTTCAGAAAAAAAGGTGTTTGATCTGCCACATCTCAGCCCAATAAGTCCTATCCTGTAGGTAGCAGAGTAAGCAGACTATCAGTTTTAAAAAGTTGTCTCTTTTGTGGTTTCTTCACCAAGGTCTGTAATGTTGAGAGTGTTGCACGTAACAGGAACAACAACCATTTTAAGCAATTCTAATAAAGCTCATTTGCTCTTTTGTATATTTGCAGAGAAATGCATAGATCCTCATTTTGCGAACCATCAGATTTAGAAAGATATTGAAAAAGTAGAAGTAGAAGCTGACACAAGTAAAAGCATCTCGCTTTTAAAGCAATTCTCCAAGTTTGATCATCTCCAACCTCCAACTATAAACTTGTATTGGATAAAATCAACAATATCAAAGGGTATAATAGACTTTTATGATATGATAAAAAAATATAAACGTTTATATATATATACATTAATAGCAAGAAACACACACACACACATACACATATATGTAGGCCTATATATATATATATATATAGGCCTACATATATGTGTATGTGTGTGTGTGTGTTTCTTGCTATTAATGTTCAAAATAAAGTAAAATTAATTACTTTCTAACCCTCAATCAAACTCAGTTTGTATTGTACCAGCAGATGGCCTGCCATGCATAATGACACCATCATTAATAAAGAGAAACGCTGCCAGTGTGAACAGCATACGTGTTTTAAAGTAGATCAGATGCCATTATAATGGATCTGACATCACTCAGAGACCATTTGCACTTCGGGGCTGCATGTGGTTTGATTCATTTGCACATCAGACACTAGACATTGATGACAAGCCTTTATATGTGACCTTCGCATTTCAATTATTTTGAGAGGGGCAAGCAGTGGAGGCTTCAAATTATGCATGCGAATAAATAAACCCAACTGTAAGTCCATACACACACAGAAAACCACAAACAACAGAAACATGCTTTGTTCATCCCTTGCACTTTTTGTTGTATGTCCCACACACAAAGAATATCCACAATGCAAAAAGCTATCAAAATCAGAAAATCAGAGATCTGATTAAATGCAGTTCACATTCATTTACATGAAAGAGTGGTGTGATTCACTCTGAATGCTCCCATTGGCATTTTTAAGACTAACTGATGTAGACTGTTCACTGAATTAGAATTAGACTGCTATTCATGTAATTGAATAACAAGGACAAGCCAGAGGGCTTGTTTCAGTCTTAATTTTGCTCTGTTTCAACTTGAAACAGAGCAAACTTTCAAGACTCTAGTTGAACGGCCAACTTTATCAAAGTTTCTTTCCTGGGTTATTGCAGTTATACAGCAACTTTGTAATTTTAGAATAATAATAATAATAATTTACTGTAACATCTATGAAATAACAGACTTTCAGAAATATGGAAAATGTATATAATTAAAGCTGGAAGCAGCTATGTAAGGGTCCTCACACTCGGGCTCACCACCATCCGGTGGCTTTAGGAAAACAGCGAACGGTGAGCAATATGCATTTAAAGTGGTCAATGTAGCCAAATGTGCCAAACATCCTGCTGCCAGCTGGTGGCACTATGACTATTACTGAATATTGGCATGTAGATGTCTTCAGGCCAGTACTCTTACCAAACATGAGGAGCTTAGTGCACATTGAACTTGGTATGTTCAAGTAAAGGGTGACATATACTGTCGCCAGCAGGTGGCGCTATGTTATAATTGAATATCGGGCTTTAGGTGTCTTTATGAAAATGAGAGTTGAGCAAAGATATTTAGCATTTTAAAGCATAAAGTAGTTTATTACACTTATTATGGCGATAAATTGCATATTGCAATTGCATTTGCTGATAACATCCTGTCTGTTCATGCACAATTATCACCTGAATAAAAATACCAAAGATTCAAATTTATTGATGGATTGGCCCTTAGTCATCTCTGCTGAAAAAGAAAAACTCCAAGATACTGACCTATAAAGACTTTTTAAAGATTTCTGGATATTCTGACAGTTATTTTTAGATCTTGGTATTTAATATAGTGGCATATATACATATATATACATTTTCAGCATTCATTTTCCCCTCTGCTGATCCTTAACTGCATCTTTTCCTGAGATAAGGAGTTTCTTCTTAATGAAAATCTCTCTATATTGTAATGTGCCCACTTTTGTCACTTTGACGCTTTTTATTTTATTTTGTAACATTAAATAATTGTGTAAATGTCTTTCAATTTAATGCATTTGAACAGTTGTGTATATTGTTTAAAAAATGGCAATGCACTAAAGAGTTGTATTAGTTTTAGTAAACTTGCAAAGCTATGATGTTCACCTGATGAAAGCAGTCATTCACATTACTGTTGTCAGTCTGAATTCTTGTCCTTTTTTTTCTACCAGAGACGATGTACAAATAGCTAAAGGGCAGCATTGGGTCAACTTCTTTAACGTTCATCTTTGAAGGATCTTTGCCCATAAGTCAAGAACGGTGCAGTCTTACATACACTTTTCTCTTCATTTAGTTTCACACAGCATCGAATGCCGGAGGTCATGCTGGAACACCAGGCTGATGTTTATAACACACTCAGATCATATTATCCAAATGGGAGATCACGTCTGTAACCTAGAGACATGAGGCATCAGTCTGGTGCACAGTGTTCAAATGTCAGATCTCAGTTCAACACATCTGCCACTGCGGGTTCTCATCTGGATCTGGACAGCAGAGGTAATCAGTGATGTCTGATTGATTTCAGATAGGGCACTGGGGCTGCGATCAGCTGACAAGCGTGACCTCGGAGAGTAATTGATGAATGAAAGAGGATCAGTAGGTCATTTTTGACGTAGAAACTTTTGGAAGGATGGGATTAAGTCACTTAATTGGCTGCTATTTCTTATCAGCATCTTTCATCACCCTCTCCCTCGAGTCCTGAATCAATCAGATTATCTGAAAGACTGGAGGCCGAGATTATGAAATGTTTTTAAAATACAGAGTTATTTTCACATGGTTCTGCAGAATGGATTGCAACTGTTTCTGTTGCTGCATGTTTGCAGATTTCTAGTGTGACCAAATTAAAATACTTCTAAAATAAAATCTGGCATAAAAACACTCAATCTACTTCAGCTAGTTGTCCAGGCAACATTTCACATCTTCATTTAGAAACTTGATGTACTTAAATAATTAAAACTGAAAAATTAAAAAATATAAAAATGACAGAACACAACAATATTACTAAAATTACAATTGACACAGAAAAATGTTATTCACATACTGTATGTATTTGTTGATTATGTGAATATTAAAAATATAGAAAATCAACTGAAAGAAGTTGAGCAAAGATATTTAGCATTTTACTGCATAAAGTACTTTACTGCACTATTATTGCATTGTCAGTTTGCTGATAAAATCCTGTCTGCTGTGCATAATAATCTAATACCTGAATAAAAATATCAAAGATTCAGTTTTAGTGACGGATTGGCACTTAGTCATCTCTGCTGAAAAAGTAAAAGATACTATAACTTTTTAAAGATTTCTGGATATTCTGACAGTACAATTTAGATACATTATAGCATACAAATGTTGTTTGTATATGTATATATAATTTACTTGTTTTGGCAGCATTTATTTCCCCCACTGTATATGACTGATCCAAAACTATCTAAAAAAAATATTTTTTTCTGAGATAAGAAGTTCCTTCTTAATGAAAAACCCTCTTTATTGTAATGTTGCCACTTTTGTTCCCAAGTGTCAAGTGTCAAAATGTGTATTTAATTAAACCTCCACACACTATTTCTCTCTGGATGCTCATGTACTGCACCAAAGTAAGTTTGCAGTGAAAAAAACTGCTGCCTGCATCTTGGATAAAATTTAAAGCGAGTTCAAGGGAAAATAACTTTTCTACCAAGCAGTTCTACTGTCTACTTCAGTTTCTCTATTGTAGTCAGCATTATCTAGTCTGTCTGAATGCTTCAGCTCTCACACATATTCCTCCCAGGGGCTTTGATAATGAGAACAGGACTCAAGGCTGGAAAAGTGCAGATGTTTGCAGTCTTTCGGCACCTGTCTGTCTCACTTTGCCATTGTATATCTGCTTACTGTATGTATTTCTCAGATCAGATGCTGTGGTACATTTATTAATAAACACACAATTGCCTGCATGATCAATTGAAATACTACTGTAAAAGTTTTTTTTTTTATAATAAATAAAATTTTCAAATTAATGGTGTTCTTTTGAACTTTCTATTTTTCAC
Source organism: Carassius auratus (assembly GCF_003368295.1). Lineage (NCBI taxonomy): Eukaryota > Metazoa > Chordata > Actinopteri > Cypriniformes > Cyprinidae > Carassius > Carassius auratus. The sequence continues at coordinate 1,039,670 of NW_020527754.1, forward strand.
AGAACCCGTGTCTTGGTTCCCATAATTTCTTGAGCAGCAAATCGACATATTATTATTATGATTTCTGAAGGATCACACGACACTGAAGACTGTAATAATGTAATAATAATAAAAAAGTAATAATGCCGAAAATTCAGCTTTGATCACGTTAAAATACTTTCAAGTAGAAAGCAAGTATTTTAAATTGCAATAATATTACTTATACTGTATATTATTGTTTTACTTTATTCTTGCTAAATAAAAGCCAGCCTAGGTAAGCATTAGCATACAGCACACTTCTTTAAAAACACTGAAAATTATAGTAACCTTGTACAGTAAGAAAAGTCAAAATCACCTCTTAAATGTATAGTAATTGATTGCTGTTACGCTGATGTAATAAAATACATCAGGGTTTGTTCTGGCAGGGATATCTGATGAGGTCCTGATCCATGTTAAAAAGGATGCTATATTTGTGTGTTATGGGGTAAAAGAGTTGATTCAGTCCCAGATGATCACAGAGCAGGTTTCAGCAGCTTCTCATCAGTTAATGCACAAAAGAGCAGTGCTTTCTCTGCACACCTGCAGCAGTGCTTGTACTATAACAGACTGCACACAGGTCTTTTTTTGTTGTTGCACCATTTACCCTGTAAAAACACCTGGACTCTCTAAACCTGCTCAAAGACCTATTGTGTTCACGGCTCCTTTTACATAATTTCTCCCTGTTTTGTTTGTTGGATATCCATCTGATGTAGACCAGACACCCACAAGAAGAAAATGATTTGTGTCTCAAATATAAATAAAGCCTGAGGGTGCCATGTTGGCATATAAAATATAGGCTACTATTTGATATTGTAAATCAATGAATAACTCTTACCTGTGGCAGTTAGCTGTTCTTAAATATTAAATGAGTTAAAACAAACAAATAGAGAATGCTATCTTTTACATGTATTATATCTGAAGCAGTTTGTGATATAATCCTAATTTTACTTGAAATATGAGTTTTAAATGTAAGTTTAGTGAGCTTATGGTGCTCCTGTAGCTCAACTGGTAGAGCAAGCAATCAAGCAAGCAAGCAAGCGCAAGGTTGGGGGTTCGATTCCCCGGGAACACATGATATGTAAAAATTGATAGCCTGAATGCACTGTAAGTTGCTTTGAATAAAAGCGTCTGCTAAATGCATAAATTTAATTTTAATTTAATTTATGGCAGCAACAAATGAACATCTACAGCTGAACGCTGTAATTACTATAGTTAATTCTGAAGTCGCAAAAATACACAAAACTACATACAAAAAGTAATGCACATATAGCATTTGAGTGTATGTACAATATTTTCATAATTTGTATTTATTTAAGACAAAACAGGAGCTTCTTCGGTGCCATATTGTTTTAAAGGATGTGACATATAATATCTGACATATATGTGGTGTATATGCTGTCAAAGCGCATTGGAGTTTCATGAGGGAGCTGTCACACAATAGACTACCACCCAGCCTCAGACCACAGACAATATTGAATATTAATTCAGCAATATAGCTTGTTTTATGATGCAAAGGATGTAAAAAAGAAATAAAAAAATGGAGAAGTTTGAAGCCAAGAATCTTCTGCCTGCCACTGTCTTTTGTTCCTGCATGCAAATGTCTTTGATTAAATCCAAACAAACCTGACAATATTCGGGGGACCCATCTGAGCTCAACTCAATTAGTAAATCTGCTGGTATGCACTAGGTATCCTTCACTTTGCACCCTGCATCTTATCCTCCCTGTTTATCGTGTCTACATATGACTCCAAAAGCTTCATGCTTTTTTTGTCTGAATAAATTATGAGCAGGGATTTCGGCTGTAGAGGAAAGATGCCTGTATAATTGATTGCATTCGAGCTTCACAAGCATGATGGATATGTTGTGTTTTTTATTTTCTATGCATGCCAGAGATTCGGATTTCCCCAGGGAGGGAGAGAGGTGACAATAAATACGATAAATACTGGGATGCTACAGACATTACTTGCTTCGTGTTCCGGTTTCTAACATAAAACAATAGTGCATGTTGAAATCCATTGGCTATGTAAGTATCACTTATTTATTCATGAGACTCATTATGCTGTCTTTAATTAAAATACATTTATCAGTGCTTCTCAGAGTCCTCCTGATAGTATCATAGCTCAGACAGATATCTAATTTGTCAAATGCAATGCCAAGCAACTAGTTGAGTTTTATTAGAAACACTTTTGAGTTTTTGATTCTTAAGAAAATGTTTAGTTTAAACATTAAACTGAAATTATATATATATATATATATATATATATATATATATATATATATATATATATGTACTGTATGTATGTATATATCATACAAGCAGTCATTATCTGAGTCACTTCTGACAAGTGGACAAGTTCTGACACTTAATAATAACAGCTGTACTGTAATAAATGTAACTAATGACTAAACTCTAAGTCAACACCAAACATCTTAAAGAAACATTTAGAAAACGAAAGACGCACTTTAAACGTGAATATGTAAACAGACTAAAGTGATGATATGAAAATTTTTTGCACCCTGTAACCCTTATGGGTTACAAAAATATTACTCTGAAACAAATTAGACATTTTGTCAGACAGAATGAAACATCACTTTTGGAGGAGTTAGAAGACTAAAATGTGCATTTTTGAGGGTAACAATACAGTTTTACCTACTGTCAGTTACTTAATTGAATTTTCTCACATGAACATTTAATGCCAAATTACCTTTACTTCTCGTGCGTGAGCCAGAAAACATCGCCACTAGATTCCCTGTCGGGGTTTGACAGACTAAAATGTGGCCCTTTCCTTGTTCTGCTTGTGTGGATGATAAATTAAAGCTTCTTTTTAACATTTCAAAACTTCGACTGCCCCGTGACGGTCCCGTTACCAAAGCAACCACAGCATCCCAGGAGCAATCCTTCTACTGAAACTCAGAACACCTGTACCAAAAATGAGTTTGTATTTTCACAATTCCCTCATGGCACACACCATCTATAAACAGGGGCGGATCTACCGGGGTGGCATAGGGTGACAGATGACACATTAAAAGAAAGCCTTGTGGGAGCAACGAATTAAAGGTTATGGCCAATTTGAAAATTTACAAGCGCGAATCTTTCGTGATTCGTGATCCCGCTCTGAACTCCCGAACTGATTCAAATGATTTGCGATCCCCAAACTGACTCAAATGATTCGCGAACCCGCTTTGAACTCCCGAACCGACTCAAATGATTCGCAAAACCGCTACGAACTCCCGAACTGATTCAAAAGATTGGCGATCCCGCTCCATACTCCAGAACTGACTCAAATGATTCGCGAACCTGCTCCGAACTCTCGAAATGATTCAAATGATTCGCGATCCCGCTCCGAACTCCCAAATTGACTGAAATGATTCGCGATCCCCATAACTGACTCAAATGATTCGCGGTCCCGCTACGAACTCCCAAATTGACTCAAATGATTCGCGATCCCGCTACGAACTCCCGAACTGATTCAAATGATTCGCGATCCCCAAACTGACTCAAATGATTCACGAACCCGCTCCGAACTCCCGAACTGATTCAAATCTTTTGCAATCCCCAAACTGACTCAAATGATTCGCGAACCCGCTTTGAACTCCAGAACTTATGATTCGCGAACCCGCTCCGAACTCCCGAACTGATTCAAATGATTTGCGATCCCCAAACTCTAATAATTTACAAAGTATTAATATACTGTAATATTTTTTGTTTGTTGTTGTTGTTGCTATAAAAACAGACCTAAGCCATCATTATCCTTTAAAATGGCTTAAAATGCATTATATAAAAAAATAATGAGGCAATAATGATTGGTTAATAATAAAACTGTTAAAATACATAATGTAGGCAAATACAAAATAAGCTATTTACATGTTTTTACAAATTTCATGTGATTGCTGTTACACTTACAGGACAATCAAATCTTTTAGGCTACTAAAATTAGGCCACTGACCAAACATTTAATTCAAATATTCACTTAATCTTTCATTTTTGGCCACCTTTTTGCTATAGATGACACAGGCTTTAGAATTTCTTCAACAAAAAAAACGTGCATATCTATAAAATAAATTAGAGTCATAATAAAGTTATAGCCACAGGTAAATGTGGAGAGCTACAATTGTGATTTGTAAATTATACAATTTATTAATTTAGTTTTTTATTTGATTAAAGTTATTTTTTCACCCCTATAGTAGTTTTTTTTTTCCATCATCACATTTGAGGAAGGGGGGCACAACAATAAATCCTGCTTATGGGAACCCTTAAGGTGTTGTTATACACGTCTCTGGGAATGTTCTCTACAAACACACACACACACACACACACACACACACACACACACACACACACACACACACACACACACACACATACACACAGAAGCACGCGTGGTATTTTCAGCTCTTTGCTATATTGATGCATGATGTAGGCTACACATGTGCACGTCAGTGCGCTATGAGAGGATTTCACCATTTCATTTGATAAAACTATCGTCATTCATTCCAGCTGGAAATGTCATTGGCTGTTAAAATCTTGTGTTTCTTATAATAAATTGACATATTGATAACACTGAACCTTTTATAATGCTCTTAATTACATGTTGATGCATACTGTATGCATTAGTGAGTGTGGTGGTGCTGTGGTGGTGCTTATGGAGTATGGTCACTTATTCCTTATATGTTTGTAATGTTTGTTATAACTGTTTCAAATGCAAGACATTGATTGCATGAGATTAAGTTTGTAAATGAGAGCCTGTTGTAGTGTGCACATATATTATCATCAAACTGTGATAACTGTGACTGAATTCAGTATACAGTATTGTTCAAAATAATAGCAGTACAATGTGACTAACCAGAATAATCAAGGTTTTTAGTATATTTTTTATTGCTACGTGGCAAACAAGTTACCAGTAGGTTCAGTAGATTCTCAGAAAACAAACAAGACCCAGCATTCATGATATGCACGCTATGAACTACTTTACTTCTAAAATCGATACTATTAGAGATAAAATTGCAACCATTCAGCCGTCAGCTACAGTTTCGCATCAGACAGTGCACTATAGACCCCCTGAGGAACAGTTCCACTCATTCTCTACTATAGGAGAGGAAGAATTGTATAAACTTGTTAAATCATCTAAACTTACAACATGTATGTTAGACCCTATACCATCTAAGCTCTTAAAAGAGGTGCTTCCAGAAGTCATAGGTCCTCTTCTGACTATTATTAATTCCTCATTGTTATTAGGACATGTCCCCAAAACCTTCAAACTGGCTGTTATTAAGCCTCTCATAAAAAAGCCACAACTTGACCCCAGAGAACTAGTTAATTATAGACCAATCTCGAATCTCCCTTTTCTGTCCAAGATACTAGAAAAGGTGGTATCCTCACAATTATATTCCTTCTTAGAGAAAAATGGTATATGTGAGGATTTCCAGTCAGGATTTAGACCGTATCATAGTACTGAAACTGCTCTCCTTAGAGTTACAAATGATCTGCTCTTATCATCTGATCGTGGGTGTATCTCTCTATTAGTTTTATTGGATCTTAGTGCTGCGTTTGACACAATTGACCACAACATTCTTTTGCATAGACTTGAACACTTTGTTGGCATCAGTGGAAGTGCATTAGCATGGTTTAAATCGTACTTATATGACCGCCATCAGTTCGTAGCAGTGAATGAAGATGTATCATATCGATCACAAGTGCAGTATGGAGTACCTCAAGGCTCAGTTCTAGGGCCGCTACTCTTCACGCTTTATATGTTACCCTTGGGAGATATCATCAGGAAACATGGTGTTAGCTTTCACTGTTATGCTGATGATACGCAGCTCTATATTTCCTCGCAGCCCGGTGAAACACACCAATTTGAAAAACTAATGGAATGCATAGTCGATATAAAAAATTGGATGACGAGTAATTTCTTACTGCTAAATTCAGAAAAAACAGAGGTGTTAATCATAGGGCCTAAAAACTCTACTTGTAATAACCTAGAACACTGTCTAAGACTTGATGGTTGCTCTGTCAATTCTTCGTCATCAGTTAGGAACCTAGGTGTGCTACTTGATCGCAATCTTTCCTTAGAAAGCCACGTTTCTAGCATTTGTAAAACTGCATTTTTCCATCTCAAAAATATATCTAAATTACGGCCTATGCTCTCAATGTCAAATGCAGAAATGTTAATCCATGCATTTATGACTTCAAGGTTAGACTACTGTAATGCTTTATTGGGTGGTTGTTCTGCACGCTTGGTAAACAAACTACAGCTAGTCCAAAATGCAGCAGCAAGAGTTCTTACTAGAACCAGGAAGTATGACCATATTAGCCCGGTCCTGTCCACACTGCACTGGCTCCCTATCAAACATCGTATAGATTTTAAAATATTGCTTATTACTTATAAAGCCCTGAATGGTTTAGCACCTCAGTATTTGAATGAGCTCCTTTTACATTATACTCCTCTACGTCCGCTACGTTCTCAAAACTCAGGCAATTTGATAATACCTAGAATATCAAAATCAACTGCGGGCGGCAGATCCTTTTCCTATTTGGCGCCTAAACTCTGGAATAACCTACCTAACATTGTTCGGGAGGTAGACACACTCTTGCAGTTTAAATCTAGATTAAAGACCCATCTCTTTAACCTGGCATACACATAACATACTAATATGCTTTTAATATCCAAATCCGTTAAAGGATTTTTAGGCTGCATTAATTAGGTAAACTGGAACCGGAACACTTCACATAACACCGTACTTTCTACATCATTAGAAGAATGGCATCTACGCTAATATTTGTCTGTTTCTCTCTTGTTCCGAGGTCACCGTGGCCACCAGATCCAGTCTGTGTCCAGATCAGAGGGTCACTGCAGTCACCCGGATCCAGTACGTATCCAGACCAGATGGTGGATCAGCACCTAGAAAGGACCTCTACTGCCCTGAAAGACAGCGGAGACCAGGACAACTAGAGCCCCAGATACAGATCCCCTGTAAAGACCTTGTCTCAGAGGAGCACCAGGACAAGACCACAGGAAACAGATGATTCTTCTGCACAATCTGACTTTGCTGCAGCCTGGAATTGAACTACTGGTTTCGTCTGGTCAGAGGAGAACTGGCCCCCCAACTGAGCCTGGTTTCTCCCAAGGTTTTTTTCTCCATTCTGTCACCGATGGAGTTTCGGTTCCTTGCCGCTGTCGCCTCTGGCTTGCTTAGTTGGGGTCACTTCATCTACAGCGATATCGTTGACTTGATTGCAAATTAAAACAGACACTATTTCAACTGAACAGAGATGACATCAATGAATTCAATGATGAACTGCCTTTAACTATCATTTTGCATTATTGAGACACTGTTTTCCAAATGAATGTTGTTCAGTGCTTTGGCGCAATGTATTTTGTTTAAAGCACTATATAAATAAAGGTGATTGATTGATTGATTGATTAAGGCTGTGCAATTGGGCAATTAGTTGAAAGGGGTGTGTTCAAAAAAAATAGCAGTGTCTACCTTTGACTGTACAAACTCAAAACTATTTTGTACAAAAAAAAAATTTCTGGGATTTAGCAATCCTGTGAATCACTAAACTAATATTTAGTTGTATGACCACAGTTTTTTAAAACTGCTTGACATCTGTGTGGCATGGAGTCCACCAACTTGTGGCACCTCTCAGCTGTTATTCCACTCCATGATTCTTTAACAACATTCCACAATTCATTCACATTTCTTGGTTTTGCTTCAGAAACAGCATTTTTGATATCACCCCACAAGTTCTCAATTGGATTAAGGTTTGGAGATTGGGCTGGCCACTCCATAACATTAATTTTGTTGGTTTGGAACCAAGACTTTGTCCGTTTACTAGTGTGTTTTGGGTCATTGTCTTGTTGAAACAACCATTTCAAGGGCATGTCCTCTTCAGCATAGGGCAACATGACCTCTTCAAGTATTTTAACATATGCAAACTGATCCATGATCCCTGGTATGCGATAAATAGGCCCAACACCATAGTAGGAGAAACATGCCCATATCATGATGCTTGCACCTCCATGCTTCACTGTCTTCACTGTGTACTGTGGCTTGAATTCAGAGTTTGGGGGTCGTCTCACAAACTGCCTGTGGCCCTTGGACCCAAAAAGAACAATTTTACTCTCATCAGTCCACAAAATGTTCCTCCATTTCTCTTTAGGCCAGTTGATGTGTTCTTTGGCAAATTGTAACCTCTTCTGCACATGCCTTTTTTTTAACAGAGGGACTTTGCGGGGGATTCTTGAAAATAGATTAGCTTCACACAGACGTCTTCTAACTGTCACAGTACTTACAGGTAACTCCAGACTGTCTTTGATCATCCTGGAGGTGATCATTGGCTGAGCCTTTGCCATTCTGGTTATTCTTCTATCCATTTTGATGGTTGTCTTCCGTTTTCTTCCACGTCTCTCTGGTTTTGCTCTCCATTTTAAGGCATTGGAGATCCTTTTAGCTGAACAGCCTATCATTTTTTGCACCTCTTTATAGGTTTTCCCCTCTCTAATCAACTTTTTAATCAAAGTACGCTGTTCTTCTGAACAATTTCTTGAACGACCCATTTTCCTCAGCTTTCAAATGCATGTTCAACAAGTGTTGGCTTCATCCTTAAATAGGGGCCACCTGATTCACACCTGTTTCTTCACAAAATTGATGACCTCAGTGATTGAATGCCACACTGCTATTTTTTTGAACACACCCCTTTCAACTAATTCAACTAATTGCCCAATTGCACAGCCTTAAGAGCGTGCATATCATGAATGCTGGGTCTCATTTGTTTTCTGACAATCTACTGAACCTACTGGTAACTTGTTTGCCACGTAGCAATAAAAAAATATACGAAAAACCTTGATTATTCTGGTTAGTCACATTGTACTGCTATTATTTTGAACAATACTGTATATACGTCTTCCATATGTTTCCACCCCTCAAAAATTCCTGCCCCCTTCCCGCCACCCCATCAATATTTTTCTAGATCCGCCCGTCTATAAATAAAGTGGGCGTCGAGAGTTGCACGACTCTTATTATGTACGATAATTTACAATTAGGCTGTCATTATTTAGATATACGACGAACAATTAATTAAATTAATAATATTGCGCTGCAGGATCTCAAAGGGATTTAATGTCATTATTAAGGCGATGGTTTAGTGGTAGAGCATTGCGTTAACAGCGCAAAAGGTCATGGGTTCAATCCCCGAGCACACAAATGTATAGCCTAAATGCCCTGTAAGTCGCTTTGGATAAAAGCGTCTGCTAAATGCGTAAACGTATCTTTTTTTCTTGTAACTAAATACACAAGATCAATGTCCTGAAATATCACCAATTACTGAAAGGTCGATTTTATGTAATTCAACACAAACTCCTGGGCTAGATGACACAGCTGAATATAAATAGAAAAATGTAAATAAACATGACAGCCTAATTTTAAATGCCATGCCTAGGCTAGAGTGATTTTTTTAATCATTAAATTGGGGGTGCTGGCATGGCCGCGGGAAGTGGGGGTGCTGGGGGTGCTGCAGCACCCCCTAGTGACGAGAGGGAGATAAAAAAAAATGTAGGCCTATTAAAATATTTTGCACAATTTATAAATTCATTATGAATATTTTAGAAAATGATTTTGAAACACGTAGGCTATTACGTATATTTTGGATTTTAATTTCATATTTTGAGGCCTAATCAACACAGGTTCGGAAGTTACGTTGTCGACGTCAGGCAGGCAGGTTTGGTCGCCGAGTAACGAGGTTTCCCGCTCGTTCCATGCAGAATACATCCATCTTTATATAATACAGCGCACCTCGACATTTGGACACTTGTAACCAGTCCAGGGCACCCCGCCTGCATGAAGCTCAGGTAAGAGCATTGTGCTGCCGCGCTTGTAACATTTATTTTTTGGCAACAAGTGTGGGATCAGCTTTGACTAGCCAAGCTATTGTAAGTAGTACACTATTATAGTATTTTTGTAAGGTGGTGGGGATGGAGATGGAGAGAATTATTTCGTTCGTGTGTTCCTTGCGTAATTATTGTGGAGAAATGTTAAAATAAAGTTTAAATAGTCGGAGATTATTTCCTTGTGGTTTGTGTAAAAAGGTTGGAGATGAAAGCTTTATACTGTGCGTGTGTTCTTTGCGTAATGGATGTGGAGAACTGTTCAATAAACAAATTGCTTAAATAGTCAGAGATTATTTCCTTGTGGTGTGCGTAAAAAGATTTTGGAGTTAATAGAGTTGCGTGTGACATAAACGTGCAGTGACTCAAGCCAGCTGACCAAACCGATTGCATTGTTTTAGCGTTATTGTGAAGTTTGATTAATATTATATTTTGTTGTAATATTATTTGTTGTATCTTAATATGTTGCATGTATGTATAGGCTATCTGAAATTGTAATGAAAGTAATTATTTAGTTTTCTTTGGATTATTAAACTATTATTTCTGATTCTGCTTCTGCTTCAGATTAACAGCGCATTGCGCATATCTGAGAACTGATGTCTGTACGTTTCAGACCCTGGCTGGCTGTGCACTGAAGTGTATATGACAATAAAAGTAGTAAATCTCAATGTATTTATTTTTAAAATGTATTTTAAATAGGCCTATAGGCTCATAGGTTTTTTGTCAAAAAAAAAAAAAAAAAAAAAAAATTCACAGCACCCCCTGTTCAAAATTACTTCCCGCGGCCCTGGGTGCTGGGGTCTCATTAAGGATTCACTTTAGTCGTGACGTAAGCAACTCACGAGCTCAGACCCTGCGTGTCCCACCGCGAGCTCAAAACAGACGCAGCGCGCGCTCCTTTCTGCAGCACGCGAATCGGAGGTCCTCTCTGCTGTTTGAGACTGTACAGGCAAAATCAGTTTCGGATAACATCAAGAGCCGAAAACATCTGTGTGCATCATGAAGTTTGCAGCTTTAGTCTGCTTCGTTGCTTTCTTCGCTGCAGGTAAGTGTACACAAATATTAATTGAATAAATGATTTCAGCACCACGGTCAGCGACAAGACAGTTTGCTGCGGAACAAATAGTAGGGCTACATCACGATGGAAATTTTCTTTAAGCGGCCTTTGCACGAGTAAAACGTATGGATAATTGGTGATATCGAGATGAATAAGCTTTTGCATTGCGATTTGCACAAATATAATTCAAGGCTTTTACTATCCCAGATGGAGGGTCCAAACCAGTTGAGCAGCAGAGCCAAAGAGAGGACCTGGTATGCTGTAGCTTCTATGTCTATAAGAGAAAAATAACCAATCCATTTATTGTTGTACTCCTTTTGGTTAAAGTATATATTTTATTTTCAGCTTACCCAGTGTTTAGTTCACATCCTTTCAAAGGCGCTGTATAAGAGTGATGATACTCCGCTGGATCCAGAATGCAAAAACATCCTTACATCAGGTATGTTACTTTGCACTTTCCCACTGTGTTACTTTATTGTGTTATTGAGGAGAACATTTGATTTATAAGTAAATGAACTCAAATGGAGAATTTGTATCAAGGTTATTTTTAGCATAACTCTATTTGATCTTACGTCTAAATTTATTAAATTTATCCTTTGGACATATAACGTGAGAACAGTCAGACAATATTATCGTCACATGCAGTTTCTAACCTCAGTACATTGTGCGAGGTGGATGAGACTGTTATGGGTCAGTGGTTTCACTCTAAGACTGTGGAATAATAATTGGATGTATTCATGCCATGTATAAGCAATGGAGTGAAAATGAGTTATGACTACGAATCATTTGCATGAGTGTTTTGTGTCCATTTTTTATCTCTCCATGAATCTTGGATAAGGTCATTCCTTAGTTGTGAAAAAGGAGGAAGACACTCTAAAACCAGCTCAAGAGGAGCTTAAAAAACTAAGAGGAGAGTCTGCAGTCAAGGAGGAGAAACTCATAGAGGATCTTCTCCAAGCTGACAAACGGGAGGAGCTGGATGACGAACGCAGCCAGGAAGAGTTCCCAAGTTTTGTTAAAAGAAGAATCAAAGACAGCCGTGAGGAAATGGAGAATGAACGTAGCCAGGAAGAGTTTCCAAGTTTTATGAAAAGAAGAATGGAAGAAAAACGTGATGAGTTGAATGATGAACGAAGCCAGGAAGAGTTTCCAAGTTTTATGAAAAGAAGAATCAAAGAAAAACGTGATGAACTGGATGATGAACGAAGTCAGGAAGAGTTCCCAAGTTTCTATAAAAGAGGCAACAAGCATAAAAGAGAAGATCCTGATGATGAGAGAAGCCAAGAAGATTTTCCCCAAAAAATATATTTTTCCGTCCTCTACAAACGGGATAATCCTGATGAGGAGCGCAGCCAAGAGGAATTTCCTGTATATGAATATAAAAGGAGTCATCTTCTGACCAGCAGAGAAAAACGTGAAGAGCCGGACTATGATAGAAGCCAAGAAGATTTCCCAATTTACACCCACAAAAGAAACCATGGGGATGGAGAAGAAGAGGATGAGGAGAGTGAGGAAAGAGAGAAGCGGACCTGGAAGCCATCACATAGATACCACCACAAGAAAAAGCACCACAAACGCAATGAGAATGAGGATTTTGAAGAACCAGACTATGATAGAAGTCAAGAAGAATTCCCAAGCTACAGCCAAAAAAGGAGTCAATGAGATGAGGGGCACATCAAGCCAAATAAACACCTGCAGAATGAGCAACTTAATGAGGACTTAAACTCCCAGGAAAAGAGATCTGAAGAATCAGAAGAGGTAGATGAGGATATCGCAAAGCGATACTGGAAACCCACCCATAGATACCACCATAAGAAACACCACAAACGGGACTCATCTGAAGAGGATTATGAGGAAAGACCCCTGGAAAAAAGGAATGAGGACTCAGAGGAGAGTGAGGAAATAGACAAAAGGATCTGGAAGCCCACACACAGATATCATCACAAGAAGCTTCATCACAAGCGTGGCGACTCCATAGAGTCTGAGGACGAAAATGAACCCATCTCAGAGAAGACTCAGAGTCTCCATGACTCAACAGATGCCGCCTACAAGCACAATTCACCTAAAGAGGAAAAACAGGAAATTGCCCACGAGCTTAATGAAAAGAGGCATCCATTAACCACCCAAGAGGAAGAAGATGAGCTGAAGAAAGGACACCAGAGTTCAGCAGAGGAGAAGCAGGACAGAGATGCTGCATTGAGGTACCTAACAAAAAAGAAGAATGAGTTACAGGAACGTCTCCTTAACAAAGGTGACGTCTATGAGAAGCGTTCCCCATGGATTTACAGAGGATACGATCATCCAGCCTGGTACAAAAGAGGCCATAATGTGGGTGAGAGCACTGACCAGCACCCCTACCATAAACTAGAGGACCTCGCCGAGACTCTCCGGTACAAAAGAGGCATACTTACTCAGGAGGAGTCACCCGCGGAGGAAGAGGGTGTCCCCCAACAGAAGCTTCTTACACCAGATGAGGTATGGTCCGATGTGTCCTAGTGACCTTACACACAGTTTTTGAACATTTTGTCTGACAACACACATATTTTTGGGGTCTCCTTATTCTAATTCAACTCATAAACTTGTTTGTAGAGACACCAGGTCCTGAACGGGGGTGTCAGATAAGAGATATTCATAATGAGCACTGTTAGGGAATTTTTGGGAATGGAAATACACCTGAGGATTGTTTAAAAATCCCAGGTGGATGTGTTGTAGGAGGTTGGAAATACGCTGTCCACTGCACTAGGTTTCACAATCCCAATTTAACAAATGGCCCCACTGAGCCCTAAAGTCTACATGTTAAATTACTAATTTGAATAAAGAAAGCATTCACTAACCAAAGTCGATTATTACTAGACAGGGATGTATTGGAAGCAACGAACAACATTAACACAGTCAAGATTTGCTTCATGGAGTTCTTGAAAAACAAGGCCATATTTTTTCCGCTTCAAGGAACTTTTCTGTATCTCTGCTTGCTAGACTACAACATGGATAAGTTGACTGAGAGGACGTGGGTAGACTGTAATTCTCCTTTCAGTTCTTCAGACCATTAAACTCTAGCTGCACCAAAAAGCGTTAACAACCTCCTATCAACTCTCAGATGACTACTTAAGCCAAATGTTGTGCTATTACAAGGATATCAGAGTTATCTGATATACATGCAAACTACAAAGTAATATTGCATTTACTTAAGGGTGTAGAGGGATAGGCTAAGAGCATCATTCCTCTTCATGACAGGGATACTGAATAACTAAAGGTACTTCTCTATGACTTTCCAACTGGGAATGTGGAAACAGGATATTTAATTGACTAGAGCAACCAAATTTCTATCAATCATAAAGAAACAACCCAATTTATGCCAGACTGCAACAATGGCAAAAACAGCACAAAACAACTCTGGGGACTGATTAAGGCAATTGTTTTTAAGAATCACTTAATTCTTGTTCTTTTCTTTCAGTTAAAAGAACTTGAGAAACTGGCCTCTGTGGATCAACAGAAGGAGGCAACTTAATCATTCCTAGGATCCGCTGAAACATCATCTTCTTACGCTGCCTGATTTGATTTGCCATGTGTGCTTACTTGGGCTGCTTTAGATGAATGCATTACTATATGTTGTACCCTATTACAACTGCATTAGACTTTTGTTATTGTGTATATCAATGTTTAACGTGAGAGTCTTAGAAGCAAGACAGTCTATAAAAGGAAGAAAAAAAAAGCTTGATGATGTTATGAGCATCATTTTTCTCTTTATTACATTCTAAAATAACATAAAAAAAACAAAATGATCATGTACTATTGACTGGAAATTTGTCTGCATTTTAGAGCATGCTACTTTACAACTGTGAAAAAAAAAACACAGTATGTTGAAACATTTCTGTTGTTCTTTATGGCCTTCAACAGAGCCTCTGCTTACATGATTGTTTGTGTTTAATAAAATGTGTAATTATGGGACCAAAGCCGATTAATGCATTTATTATTTGTGTTTTAATGCGGGAAACCTTCTGAAAATGATTAAAAACAGATATATATATACACAGTCTACTTGTGCAATGATGCATTTTGTAAGCAAAACTTGGTTATTCGCCAAGTGCAGAGGATGCCGAAAAAGCAGCATATTTCCTTCCTCCACATCTTGCTAAAAAAAATAAAAATAAATAAGGATGAGAACATTTATTTAGCTCTTAAATGCAAATCTATTAAAATAAAAAAACACAGTAGATAACAGACTTTGAATAATAAAGCTGTGCAACTCATAAAGAGAATAAAGCACTGGCTGAATGTGTGAGTCCAACGCTGATTTGTTTTTTTTTTCTCAGTTAAGTTAAACTAAACTAATTGCCTAGGCAGAACTAATCTCATCCAGTTTCAGCCTCTTGGCAACAGGCTCCTCTGATTTGTGCTGATTCCTAGCTTTGGCAGCGTCTGCAGCGACCGTGGTTCCTGACAGGAGATACCCTCCACCTCCACTCATGAGCAGCACTGGATGAGTCCGATTGGGCAGCACCTGAAACAATGACACAGAAGTGAATACCACGTCAAAGCCTTTTAGGGGTGGGTGGTAAGATCAAAATCTTAATTCACAGCATGACTCATCTAATATAACAGTAATTACATCGAAATGTATCTGTTTTTGCTGGAAATGCAACAAAAAAAGGTTTACACATATACAACCATGCCAATGCAAATTTTTGCATAAATTAGCAAATATTAAATAATGTACACTACCTTTTATGTTTTTTTTATTATTATTTATGCTTACCAAGGCTGCATTTATTTGATCAAAACACAGCAATTTTTTTTTAAATGTATTAAAAATTATTTTAATAAATGTCAAAATGTCAAAAATGTATTCCGGTGATACAAAGCTGAATTTCCAGCATCATTACTCCAGTCTTCAGTGTCACATAAGCCTTTAGAAATCATTCTAATATGCTGATTTGCTGCTCAAGTGACATTTATTATTAATGATATATCAATGTTTAAAAAGGTTGTGCTGCCTAATATTTTAGCAGAAATGGTCATGCATTTTTTTCAGGATTAATATAAAGATAAAAAAACAAAAACAGCATTTAATCATCAATTTGATGCATCCTTGAAGAATAAAAGTATTCATTCCTTTCTTAAAAAAAAAAAAAGTATTGACCTCAAGATTTTGCACAGTGTGTAGTGTAAATAAAAAGATTAATAATAAAAAGTCTGGGATTAGAGCAAAAACAACTCTGTGTGTATAGGATGAAGTAAAGAATTACCTGGTAATGCCTGAGCCAGGAATCTGTTAACCTGAGACTGATTGCTCCTCCTTGTTCCCTGAGTTTTGTGTAACACTCTATCAGTGGCTGTCCAAAAGAGATCAGACAGTAAATATTGCAGAAAGACCTTATTAAAACACTTGACTCAAACTGAATATACAAATCTTTTTAAAGCAATGGTACACTCTGCTTTTATAGTACTGTACTTTTTAGGTCTTCTGGGAACTTGACAAAAGTGGCAAAATACATGCAAAATACCAGACATTTCGACATTTTGCTAAATAACAAGTTTGGAAGAACCGCCTCTATAACAGCACTTTCCAAACCAATCCGTTTTACCTCTCTGTACTGGCAGTAGACTACGAACGGTCGTGATGGAGCGATGAACTTCAGCAGACACATTAACACAGGACAGGGGTGGAAGCGACTAGCTATCACCAACCTGAAACAAACAAACCTTTCAGTCAGCTTGCCCGTATTAACTAGGTGAATCACTGGAGGACTGCTTACAAAACAGCTTAAAAATCAATGACAGGACTGGACTCATCAATATCACCATACATCACATTTCCCTCTTTTGAAATCATATTGAAATCATGTTATGGACTAGTAAGAGATTGAAAATGTTTACAAGTTTTAAATGCATTTATGGTTGGACAATACAGTTCAAAATAATCTTGTTGCTTTATAAAAGAAAGCGCATTTATTATTTCTTTTACAACACAAAACATACCCATCTGCATTTCTGCCCTCTAATAGAGCTGCAGCTGAAGCTAACTTCTTCCTCTTCTCCTCCATCTTCACCTTTTTCTCTTGAGCCTGTAAGGTTAGAAAGATCAGTTAAATGTGTGTGACATTTTAGAAAAACTCTTAAAAGACACTTTTCCCACCATGACTAGTTTGCCATTGAGAATGCATCGCACAAACGCTCACACATTTCACCTCTAGGTGCTCTTCTTTTAATCTTTTGTCTCCTTGGTAACGATGTAGAATTTTGAAAACTATCAAAACGGCAAATTGATCAATCATTGAAAAAAATTACACCACAACAGAGAAACAGTTGTAATTTGGGTACAGAATAAAGAAATTACTTTTTTTTCTTCGTTTGTTTATTCAGTTGTTTGTTAAAATTATTAAAATATTTATATTTTAATTAATTTAAATCACATTAATATTTTAAAATGGAAAGGTCTGGATCAAATACAATGCATTTTGACATTAATTTTATTGTGTTTATTTAGATTTGTTTAAATTATGACATATATTTAAAATGATTTAAATTATACTGTTATTTTAAAAGCGACATTTTGGTCTTGGAACAAATGTAATACATTTTTAAATAGTTTGTGTTTATTTTTGCTTTTTGTTTAAACTTTTGAAAGTAATAATTATTATTAAATGTATTTAAATTAAATTCATATTTTACAATGGAAAGTTTAAGTCTTTGCTTATATATATAGCTTTTTTTAATTACCATATAATTATATTAAAAAAGTTCTAACTAATATTTAGAACTATTTCAATTATATTTATTATTTTAAAATGGATTTTTAAAAAGGTTTGGTCTTAGACAACAATAAAGCAAAAGCAGGTAAATGATGAAGGCATGGGAAAAGTTTCCAAGATTCTATTCTATTATTCTATTAATAATGAGAAAAATCGTACCTTCTTTTCTCGCAGTCTTTCTCTCTCCACTCTCCTCATTTCCTCTTGCGGGTCGATGCTGACCTCCATGCTCTGAGGTTCTGAGTTCTTCTCAGACACAGCTGAGGTTTCCTGAGTGGACTCAGATTGACCGTTCCCGCTGCCACTGACCTCAGAATCGGCGTCCTTCTCTGACAGATCCAGGGTTCCCGCCAGCAGAGCGTTAACTTTGCATAACGGGAACTCATGCAGCGTCTCATGGAAGTGCGACGGAAAGCCAAAGCTCTCCATGCCGGCTCTCGTTGGGCCTCCACCGGGATACATCTGAATCACTGAGCCAAAACCTGAGAAACAGAAACATCTGGATCTTCAGCAGTGTAAGGGTGGCTGCCTAATACAAGATTTTATAAATAAGGGTAACTAAACAGTTGATGGTCCCTACTATTTTTTGTCATATTATGGAAGTCACCAACTGTTTGTTCACCCATATTCTTCAAAACAGTTTTTTATGTTCAACAGAAGACAGAAACTCATACAGGTTTGGAGCAACTTGAGGGGTGGTTAAATATGACACAATTTTCATTATGGGGTGAACGATCCCTTGAAGTAAAGTGTGATTACCTCCCATTCGCTCCATCACCGAGCCCAACACAAGTCCAGCACAGGTCTCAAAAACAAGGATTTTACTGCCAGCGTGGATGTTACCCAGAGTCAAAATCTGTGCCAATGTGTCGTACCGTAGATGACTAAAATAGACACAAATATTGACAATAGAGTATTAGTGCTTTACAATGTACAGGTCTTCCCAATATATATATATATATATATATATATATATATATATATATATATATATATATATATATATATATATATATATATATATATATATACATTGTTTTTTTTTGTGCATGTGATTTGACCATTAACCAACATCAGAGAATCACATTGTTGTTAAATGCTAACTAAAACTGAAATTAAATATAACGTAATAAAATGACTAAAATAGAAATAAAAATAAACTGATAGCTAAAAATATGTATTTATATAAAAAACTAATAAATTAATTAAAAAAATTCAATAAACAGAATAAAAACTAAAAAAAAAAAAGGAAAAAAAAATATATATATATATATATATATATATAATATATATATATATATATATATATATATATATATATATATGCAAATTATTAATACATACTATATATACTGTTTATATATATATATATATATATATATATATATATATATATACACTGTAAATAAATAATACTTAAAAAAAAAAACACTGGAGAAAGGTGACAATGCAAATATGTTTATAACTTGGCAAAATATCAACCTAAATCTTCCAGGTCATTTTTCAAAGGGGTTTGAATGCCAAATAATTTTTTAAGTACCTGTACTAAAATATATATTATTTCATTTAACTCATAAATTATTTCATGTAAATGACTGAAGTATTTCTTTAAGTTCACATGCCATATTTTCCCTGGTTCTCTGCCGTGGTACATCATGGCAAGGAGTCGAGTGGAGGGTTTCAAGATTGATATGTCACTCTCGTACCTGTACACATAAAAGCAATGTACTTCATAAGATTTATATTTTCCATGTTATTGCTCAAATAAATAATAACAATGGTTTAAACTCACTTTTTCTTTTTCTTCTTGATGTATTTCTCTTGAGCAAATTCAGTTTTGCCCTTGAATGTTGTACTGTTGTCTATGAGCTGCTGAACAATCTCCTTTAACACACATGCAAGGACACTATTTGTAACACCTTCATGAATAACAGCACAACTTTCCCAGCCTGCTGTCGATATATATAAATAAGTAAAGACTAAAGAAAATATTTCTACAACTCCACAAGAAAAATTAAGTTGTATTCACATATTTATATCATGCACTCATAACAACATCTATTAGAAAATAATACCTAAAAAAAAATATTATTAAAGTAATACATAAATCCTTTGTGCAATATCAAAAAGGGTGAGGGGATGGGAGGTATTTGAAAAATAATGAATGTGTATACATATATATATAGATAACAGCCAGTAAAAAAGATAAGGGGCAGTTACTTTTTCAAATTAATAATAATAATAATAAAAAAATGAAAATAGAAAATCAAGCTCAGAATGGTTTTCGTTAAAATGCATCCTTGGAAAACTTTCCTCAGGTACATACCTGACCCTTCAGCCCTTGCTCTTTCAGAGTTTCAATATCATCTCTAGTCAGTTTCTGAGAACTGCCATCATCCACAATATGTCTGTTATCCTGGCCTGCTTCCTTAGAATCTGTGACAGTAGAAACATTAGATCGTCTCAGCAGAAAGAAAATAAACTTATACACAGATAACAACATAAATCCACAGCATCCTTACCCAAGGAGTCTCCGGAGTGTTTAGCTGCCTTGAGTTTGAGTGAACCTCCGGCTTCGATTTCAAACCTGGTCCCGAACAGCTGCCCGACCGCATTGTCCAAGAAGAACCACTGCTTCTCAAAGACCACTTTCCTGAAAGACAAAATACACAACGAGTCAAACCAAAGCAAATGAGGCGAGCACAAGCACTTAACAGGAGTCAAATGTGAATATTAGACTTTGTACTATGAATTATCACATTTAACAGATAAGATTATTACTCCTCACTCAGTACATTAATGGTTGTTTTACAGTGTTTGCCTTTAAAATATACACTGGGCAAGACTACTGAAAACAATATGTTATTTCTTTCAGAACAATTTGAGTGAAAAGTTTAGCATCAAATTTGACATTTAGTCTTAATATTTATTATGATCTCTTTTTGCAGATAAAGAAACATTGCAGAATGCAATAGCCTTCATGTCTTGTTCGTTTTACATATTAGTATTTCTTTTGAAGTCATAAAACCTTTCATGTACAAATTTAAATCAGCTTTTGCATCCCAGAACAGAGCTTTTAGATCCCATTGTATACAAAACCCCAACTCCTCTAGACTAAACTCACAAGATCAGATTTAATTCCAGTTTTATTTGTTTGACTCACTTTTTATTTTCGACCTGCACTGATTTGAAGACATCCCCTCTCTTCAGGACAACATAGTCTCTGTAACTGATTCTGCTCTCTACATCACTGTCATTTTCACACTCTGCCATTTACTGCGATCGACTTGGATAAAGATCGACCGGAGGATATTTAGAAACTAGTTCACACTTTAACTAACACAACGCAAAAGTGGTAATGTCTATGACTGCAAATAGATCAGTAATTTCACACAAGAGATGTTTCTTTCCCCACGTGTGTTCTATCACTTCCTGTTGCGAAAGGCCAGTTAATCGAGCGCTGATTTTATTTGCAGAGCACCAGTCAGTCAGGAAGACTAGTACATGACAGATCATGTCGATTTTAGTCAGTTAAAATTAACATGTGTTTAATCTCTTATTTTTTTGGAATGAATGAACTTCACATTAAGTTTATATCAACAAAAAACATAACCATGTTTATCTGGAAATTATCACGTGATGTAATGTCGGTACTGCCACTGTACTTCATTTATATGAGTAAAAAAAATATGATATGACCTATTATGGCAATCGTTACTAAAATATGAGTACTTCCAACGTAAAAGTGGTATATTACACGTATATTATTTATGTATAATACAGTTATATCCCATTCGGTCCTATTATTCAAAAATAAAGGTTACATTTATGTCTGATTTATTATTTAAAAAAAATCATATTCAGGCACGTGTGACTACAGGATTAACTAAAACTAAAATCATGAAGAAGTACTTTTCCTTACTTCTTATTTTCATTTAAGTACCTCAATAAATAGACAACAACAAAAAGTCATTTTCTTAAATGAATAAAAACTGAGTAGACATTTTAAAAACTAATAAAATTGACAAAAAAAAACACTAAAAAATATCAAAAACTAGTAAAATTTAAAGAAAACTGAAAATTAAAAAATAAAAGTGAACTATAAAAACTATAAAAGTATTGATGATACTTAAAATGCACGGCTATATCGTTTTAGAAACATATTAAATAGCCGCTAAATATATTTTAAGTGTAATAAATTGTCAGTGCAGGATTATGAATTTTAGACAAGTCAAAATTGGACCTCATAATGAAAGTGATTGGATTTATTTAGACTATTTTTAGATTTTCCAAACAACATAATGAAAACAAAATGACATTGAACAAAATAATATTCAGACAGACTTTTAAAGCACAACTAAACTAAAAATTATTTTTTTCATAAAACAAGAAAGCACCTAGACATTTTTGTGAAGCATTTAATGTATACATATTTACAACTGAACTGTAAAAAGCACATTGTTAGTACACAACTTCAAAGAAACCTAGCTAGAAACTAGCAAATAGTTTCAATCCAAACCCCAGCATATCCCACATCTATTACGCAAATTCATGTATGAAAAAAAAAACTGACAATAAAGATGTCAAGAGTCAGTAAATATTTTGTTTCAGATCCTAAATATGGCTTGAATCCTTTGATTAGTTTATTCTCTTGTGCACAAGGCTTCTGTGTGTCTTAAAACTAATATAAAACAACTTTGTCAAATAAAATAAAAAACACCATCAATTTATTCTTGCTTTTCTTAATGCTGATGTTGATTTGAGGTCAGTCTGGTCCTCCTGTGAGCTTGTGGAAGAGTTCTTCACGTAATGTCTCATTTTGGTCTTTTGAGCGCGTGGAAAGGAAAATGTAGCCTCCGATATACTCGTGAACCACTTTGCAATCACAGCTCTGGCAGGAGAACGCAATTGAAATGCTCTGGTCAAACTCAATGGTCACCTGTAAGAGCAATAACACACTCAGAAATTAAATGCACTTAACCACCCAACAATCCTAAACACACACAAACACACACAAAATCTCCTCTGTACTTCTCTTATCTAGCTGGTTTCCTAGTTTACTAATAAATCTGGCATTGTGCAAAGCATCTGCTAAATGCATAAATGTAAATATTCACACCAGCCTATTATTCACCTGTTTGATCTCCCAGTTGACATTCCATTGTTTTATGTTGGAGAACCTCCAGGTGGTCACCGGCAAACCAGTTGACATATCGATGCGGATCAGCTTGTTGTAGGAGATTCCCAAGAGCTCATCTTTCTTGCTTCCTCTGAATCTGTGACACAAAGTGAAAGAGATTTGAGTCATATTTGTTTGAATCATACTGAAGAGCTCAAAAACCAAAGACTTAGAAGGATGAAGGATGTTCCTAAGCGATACCAATCACAAATCAGTCTGTCGTTCAGCAAAACTGTCTGACACAATGCTTTTTATTAAAAAAAATAAATAAACGATAACTTGTTATTCAGAATGTGTTACTAGTAGTTATTATATAGTTTGTTCAGACTTCTTTAAATTATCTGTATATTCCATTTAAAGAAACGTAATCTGTCAGCAATTGATTATTACATTTTTAAAAAGTCCAAACTGGACTCAAAAAAAAGTCACAAAAAAAAAAGGTAAAAAAAATGACCTTTAAATGGAACAACAGCACACTATTAAATCTTAATGTCTCAAAACAATACAAATGCACTTAGATATTTTAATTATGAGTATAATGCAAACATATTAACATCCAAAAAATTCAACGTAAAAAAAAAATAATAATTACATTTCATGGGATCAAAAACCATATTAATTCTCAGAAGGATGCTCCTGAGTGATACCAGGCACAAATTAATCTGTTGTTCAGCATAACTGTTTGACAATATGGCAAATTTGTGTCTAACTTATAATTAAAAGCTCATATTTAGCATATGTTTGAATGTCTATATTCCTTTTGAAGCTCCATAAATTGTCAGCGCTTGATTATAACTTTGACAAAAGTCAAAATAAGACTCATTTTTAAATTCTTCAGAACATACTCAAAGAAAACAAAATCAGAAAAAAAAGCTTCAAATGGAACAACAACACTCTATTAACCCTTGTGCTGTGCTGAAAGTTCTTTACCTCATTTGGTGTTCCCAGTCAAAAATGACCAGCTTTTCAAAAATTGTACAAATTTCACATTATGATATAAAATCACCAAATGTTGTATTCAATATTTTGTCAATTTAGCAGTGTTTTTTTTTTTTTTTTTCAATGATTTATCATAGGGTGCATTAATCTGATTTTATGCGCCTCAGTTTTTGAGTGAAAAGGCATTATTTGCAAATATTTTTGCCAATGTTCAGGCAAACACATGTGAGCAAAGTTATACCACATGTGAGCAAAGTCAGTAAATTTTAATCCAATGCAATAACATTAACAAGCATTTTCAGGAGGAAGAATAAAGAATATCCTCTCTGGGTCAAAATGACCAGAACATAACAAGAATTATTATAATCCATATTTCAGAAAATAAACCAAGTGCACCTAAACATTTTTTTAAACATAAATAATAAAAAGCACTTTGTTAGTCCACAGCTTCAAAGAAACTCATATTTTATGGCTGAGCTCAAAAACCTTAATCAGGCTTAAAAAAGTTCTAGGAACAAAATGAATCTGAAATTACCTGACAATATAGTATTTGATGCCAAATTCGGGCAGGGACTGCCATGCTTGGATAAAACGCATTTTGGCCTCCATGAGGGAAAGTTGGGAAATATTGTGAAGGGCCTCCAAGATTCGTGTGGTCAGCTGAAATGAGAAGAATAAATAGGACTTTTTTCCCTTGTAGCAAAGAAATGGCAAAACAGATCTCAGATATCCAATGATGGATCCAGTTCAAGCCAAATCTTGTCCTTTCTGTGTGTGTCGAGATTGTAATATCACCTGTTTGGTCTTGTACTTCTTTGCATACCGTGGAGAAACGAAGCACTCAGCATTCATCTCCATGGACTCTACGTCAGGCGCTGCCTGGCCAGGAGGAGGCGCTAGACTTTTCATCTGCAGGAAGGACTGGATGTTCTTCACCTCGGTGCGGTACGAGCTGTAGGCCATCGTCTTTCCTTTGGAGGCCAACATACAAGCAGCTTTCCACTTGGCATACTGCGTTTCCTGTTTTCAGGAGACATTTATTTTAAGCAAAAGAAACAAATGAATGCATGCGCCTCAGTTTGATTGATCATGAAGCTTCTGATTATAATTGTCAAGCTTGGCGGAAACAACAGTCAGAAAAAACATCAAATGAAACATCTTGAGACAAACTATATATATATATATATATATATATATATATATATATATATATATATATATATAAATTGAAAAAAAAATCTAGATCTGTTTTATGTTCCTTATAATTTGTAACATCAAATTCAGAAATTTTTATTATTTTTTATGTTATTTCAAACTCCAATCTAAGCAAAAATATGCAATTTGGTGCAGATGCTGATATTTATCTGAATTTTTATACCAGTATAACAACTGACATTAAATGCATATAAAAATCAGTCCCTATATCTTCAAAGAATATGTTTTAATATTACATTTAAAAGCTTGTTTTATGATAAAAACTCCTTCATTTTAATTGTTGTTAATTGGTGCAAAACATATAAAGCAATGCAATAACACTGATGACTGACATATTAACAACTGAACATTCCTCAGAAGCCTGTCAAATCATTTTTGAAACTCATATTTTATTCTGAAAAAGGCTTTATGGATAATCAATTAACTTAAGTTTCTTAAAACCAGAAAATAATTATCTTAAAATATTTATAACAATATAAAAGTTTATTTTACCATTAATATTCAAGATTTCACAGCAAAAAACACACATGCACCACAATCTGCATAAAACATAAATATAAACTCACATTGTCGCAGCGAATATAAACCTCGTTCATTCCATCAGCCGTTGGGAGTAACAGCTTGAGGCCGAACTTCTTCTCAGTGACGTTGACATCGGGAATGACCTCACATCCTGTACAATTAATGATGTGATATATCATTCTGCTGCATTGGCTGTATTCAAATGTATAATCTTTCTCAGTTTGGCTGCTCACCTCGTAGATGGAGTTGCTCAATGGGTTCTTTATTCGCTGACTCTTTGTTTTTGAAGTAAGAAATAGTGGTGTCTCTAAAAACAAACCAGTATTCCTTATACGGCTTTAACGTCAACCGCTTAGGCCTGTAAAGCAAAGAAATGAAAATTTAAGTAAACTATGCACTGTATAGTCTGTCTTACTGCAGACTGCAAATGTCACTGAACATGATGGACAAAAAAAGTAGATGGAACTAAAGTTTATGCTCTCATTCAGTATGCATCAAATTAACATGGTAATATCATCTGTATCATAGTTCTGTCATAACAATACTTTGCAGTAAGGGTTGCGTCTGTTGAACTTTGAATGCTTACAGCAATTTTGTATCAGCCATGATTGTCTGAGAGTTTTGAATAATTACTTTTTACACAACAGTTTTCTCAAATACAATTTTTTTTTTAGCTTATTTGAGAACTATTTTATAAAATAGTTTATAAACTACTTTTCAACAGATTATTCATCAACAACATCAAGCATCATTTTAAAAGAAAAAAATATAAAAATTTTTCTTGAGCAATTTTGATAATCTTAAACTCACCTAAACAATTTAAGTGTATCTTCCAGCTTCGGGATGTCAGTTATATCTTCCTGAAAAAGTTCAAGAAAAAGTTCAGCAATATTCTTTTTGTTATTTTGAAAGAATTATGCTATGCTCACCAAGTATGCATTAGTTTGAACAAAAATACAGTACAAACAGTAATATTGTGAAATATTATTACATTAACTGTTAACTTAAGTGTCACATGATCCTTCAGAAATCACTTTCCAATATCTGCTGCTTAATATTTTTTAGGAAATCTGAACTCTTTTATTATTATTATTATTATTATTATTATTATTATTATTGTTATTGTTATTATTATTGTTTTATGAATTAAAATAAAAAAACAGCATTTATTTGAAATATAAATGTCTCTACTGTCTACTGTACTTTTGTTCAATATTACACATTATTGATTATTAATTTCTTACAGTAGTAATCTTACTGACAGCAAACATTTCAACAATAGTGTCTAAACTAGCTTCAATTTCAGATTGATTATCGATGTAATAAACAGGATGCTACAGAGTAATCTAAAATCAGTCTCTCGTTGTTACTTTTGAAATTAGTGCACAATCATTTGTCGAAACAGCAGATGCATCCCAAAAGCAGGCTGGATATCAATTAAATGCAAGTACCATTGGAAAGCAGACATGTTCATAAAAATATCTAATTATCATTTCATAAAATCACCAAGATCTTATCAGCGTTTCGTCCTTCCAGGGTGAATTCTAAGTTTGAGAGCGCAGCCTCGACTTCATCAATCTCTGGTTCGCTGGAACTGGTCAGAGGCTCCGTTGATAAGGTCAATTTACAGATGTGATACTAGAGAAGATGCAAGTATTTTACAACTGACATGACATGCCAATTTAGATGCATTACAATAAAACAGTCAATGGCAAAAATACAAATTTCACCTTTCAATTTTAATATATGGGTAAACATAATTATAAAGTTGGTCATTAAATAAGTAGGTTACTAACTTTATTATACTGTATACTAACCTCACAAACTTAACCCATTGTGGTTTTCAGTGCAATTACATTAACACTGCTTGAGAGGCAGAATGTAATTAATGATTTAGTAGCAAATAATGTGGAAAATAAAACAAAAATCCTAAAATATCTGTGCAATGCATAGTTCTGTAATCTGAGAGGTACTCTGTGAAATACTCGGCCTGTTCTCTTGTGGATTTGTTCTAGATCTGCAGACACACGCTCACATGAAGTCCTCACTAGGCTTGGTTTGGTTTATTAGTACCATGTTCACCTATACATTACCTCGATGTGTTATTGAATGCTATATCTTATTTTAGCTGTGGAATGTCATATCCTTTGTCCTCAAAGTAATTTATATCATAGCTTCAGGTGAGAAAGTACAGTACTAAAGAATTTGCCATAATTCAACACCTTAGCAATGTAATGCAACCAAATACTATGACACATTAAAGCATACCTGTAGGATGAGCTAGTCAGGGATACAGTTAACTAAAAATATAAAAGACAGATGCATCTATAAACAAAATAAAGTTAGCTGGCCAGGTAACATTTCTAATTTTCGTTTACCGTATTTTCCAGACCATAAGTCGCACTTTTTTTCATAGTTTGGCTGGTCCTGCGACTTATAGTCAGGTGCGACTTATTTATAAAAATTAATTTGACATGAACCGAGAGAAATGAACTAAGAGAAAACATTACCATCTCCAGCCGCGAGAGTGCGGTAATGTTTTCTATTGGTTCTTGGTTCTAAATAAATGCGACTTATAGTCCAGTGCAACTTATATATGTTTTTTTCCTTATCATGACGTATTTTTGGACTGATGCGACTTATACTCAGGTGCGACTTATAGTCCGAAAAATACGGTAGTTAACTTGATGTACTGAAGAAACTAAAACGTAAACTAAGAGTGAAAAAAAAATTATTAATGACAAAACAAAATTATTAAAACTTTAAATAAAATAAAAATAGAGGATATTTTAAAAAGCAGTTCGAAATATTAAATAAAAACTATAGTACGTAGTATCTCAAAATAACACAGGAGCCAATGACTGTCTGAATACTTCTCTTGCTTTCTGGAGCTCTGAATTCAATGAATGAACGGAAAATCAAGGAATAAGTTCAGTTTATGTTGTGAAGAGGCATCCCGTACCTGCAGGGATGCAAACATGAGCATCTCTTCTTCAGTGCAGTCGATCTCCTCCAGCAGTATGGCCCATCTGGCCTGTTCATACAACTGTGTGATTCTCACAGCATCATACTATGAGAAGAAGAAAAAAGGCATGCTAATTTAGACATATCGGGGCCATCTAATGAATTTAAAAACATAATGTGGTATGTAGGAATAGTTGATTTCTCACCTTTGGGTCGAGGTCGAAGAAGCAGTGGTACTTGAATCGCAGCAGGAGTCTGTCGTTTTCCTGAATTTCCTGTTCCATAAGTGAGCGAGAGGAATCCAGCCACCTGAAGAGCAATGTCTCAGTTAAAATACACAAACACAGTGACTGAAACGCATCTGATGAATAAAAACAGAAATATATATAACCAATAAACCACCAAATGCTGTGTGCTACAGTGGTTTTACCATAGTAAATAGACATTTTTAGGAATAAGGTGATATAGCTTGTATAAAACTGTAGAGCAATATGCTAAAACATTTATTCAATAAATTAAATATTGTATATACTCTCAATGGAGGTAAAAAGCTGTCACCGGAGCAGTACCCTAAAGTACAAAAGCTAAAAGGTACGTCTTTGTACCTTAATTATTAGTACCTTAAAATTATGTATTAGTTACTAAAGTGTACTCATTAGTTACCTTTTGAAGGGACAGTGCCCCAGTTACTGTTTTGTAAAAAAAAAATGTTTTTCCTTTTTTTTGAGTGTTTATTTAAAAATAGTAACATAGTCTGCTAGCTCTGCAAACTATGTCAACAATGTAAAAATCAGAGATGTAACAATACAAATAGTGTAACTGGTCACAGCTGTGTGGCTATTGTAATGGTTTTAAATGGTTTCGAATGAATGTCCAGTCAGATTTGAGAAACAAATCTACCAGTGTTAGAATCTGAAATCTGAATATAAGATCTATTAAAACAATCATATGCTTCCTCTAATCTTTCTGATGTCTTTGATTGATCTTTTCCTTCACTGATTCTCTCAACATTTCACTTTTATATTATCTGATATTTCCTGTTAAGACTAGAACTGTACTTTCCACTCGCACTTCTCCCTGGTTTACCCCTGAACTTTGTATCCTTATGAGCTCTGGTTGACGGCTTGAGCATCTCTAGAGAAAAACTAACCTCATTGTTCATCACCAAGCCTTTCTTGAACATCTCGAAAATTACAAATCTGCTTTACACTTAAAGTGTTATAGTTTGTCTCTGCTATGATTAATAAAGCCAGTACCAGGCCTTCAACACAGGAAATAAACTTACCAAACCCACACCTCATGATGCTGTAGGTGTAAATGAATTCTGCTGCTCCTTTCTAATTTATCATTCACCAAGGCTTTTCGAACAACGCTATCAATTTTAGCTTTGAGCCTAATCTTTCTGGTCATTCCCTGTCCTGCTTTTCTCTTACCAATCCGTCTTCTGTCTCTGAGCTTATTTCAAAATCCAATTCTTCTTCCTGTCGACTTGACCCAGCTCCTACTTCTCTTTTGAAACTGTGTCATTCAGTCATCTCTGCACCTATCTCTCATTTCATAAAGGCTTCTCATGTCACTGCTTCTTTTCCTCAGTCACTTAAAATCGCTGCAGTTACCCCAGTTCTCAAGAAACACAATCTCAATCTTACAGTTTTTTATTCAGTTATCATCCAATTTCAAACTTACCATTTATTGCTAAATTATTGGAGAGTGCTGTAGCTTCCTATTTTCAGTCTTTCCTAGTTGCAAATAATTTCTTTGACCCATTTCAGTCTGGCTTCCATTCACAACATAGTACTGAAACTGCCTTGTAAAAGTAGCGAACGATTTATTACTCGCATGCGACACTGGCTCTCTGTTTTTACTTCTGTTACTTGACCTTAGCTCTGCCTTCGATTCTATGTGGGTATATCTGGTACTGCTCTTTCCTGGCTCTCCTCACTCCTGTGTGACAGATAGTTTTACATTTCGGTTTGGGATTTTAGAGTTCCCCAGGGTTCCGTTCTTGGGCCTTTGTTGTTTGTTATTTATATTTTACCATTGGGTCAGATACAACAGCGTGATGGCTTTAGCCATAATTTTAATGCTGATTACATTCAAATTTTCACGTAATGAAGGCCTTCTCTATCAACCCAAATCGACAAAATTTCTGTTTGCGTGCAGGATATAAAAACATGGCTTAACTTTAATTTTCTGAAACTTAAATGGATAAAACTGAGATCATCATTATTAGTACCCCATCACTTACCATCAATGTTCCCGCTGACTTTCCTTGCAATATCACTGGCAGTCTAATTGCTCCATTTAGTATCATTAGAAACCTCTGTGTAATGTTTGACTCGTCTCTTTCGTTTCAGTCTCATATTAAAGCTGCGGTAGGGAACTTTTGACGCTCTAGCGGTTAATAAACAGAACTGCTTGCGTCTTGCGGAAGAACATCGTAGCCGGAACTACTTCTCTCTGTTTATGTCTATGATGAATCACAAAGGTACTGGGTTACTCCGCCGCGGTACCCCCGAAGCAATCTAAAATAGTCCAAATATAAACACTTATTATAGGTGCACCCTAGTGATTCAGGACAAGCCAAAAACACGGTTTGGAAAATGGATTCATGGTGTACTCGCTTATAAATTTTTCTACATTTTGAACACAAACAAAGTTACGGACCGCAGCTCTGATTGGTTGTTTCTTACCGGGAGCAGTCCATAACTGCAAATGGCAATAGGACACTGGGAGGAGCCATAGGAGCTTGATTTTTTCACAGATTATCTGTCTCATATTCTACTGTCAGGACATAATGACAGGTTTAATAAATATGTAAAAAATATTTTTTTACAAAAGTTCCCTACAGCACCTTTAACTCTTTCTCTAAATCAGCATTCTTTAATTTACGTTAAATTGTCCAGCTCTGCCCTTTCATTAGTGCTATGATGCAGAAACTCTGATTCATGCTTTTGACTACTGTAAATCCTTTTTCATTGACTTACCAGTTATGTTATATCTTTCAATTCATAAATAAAAAATAATTATTAAAATTAATTTAAAATAATTTATGCTGTTATTTTAATTTGTAATAAAATATCACAATATTACTGTTTTTACTGTATTTCTGTGGTCAAATAAATGCAGCTTTGGTGAGTTAAGAGACTTCTTTTGAAAAACTTTTGAATGGTAGTCTTATTTTGTCTTTCCTTTCTTACCCAGCATTAATGGCTGCTTTATCTTCCAGGGTAAGAGGCTTGTAGAGTTTGGCCAGTTCCTCTGCTGGAAGGTTGGGTTGGCAGGTCATCAGAGTATTCTCTCCGAACCAAAGACTGGTGGAAGATGCAGGTGACCCGCTGTCCGGGTCATAGGTCGGAGTCATAGTTTTACTGTACAGACTCAGGGCTCCTGTACAAAGCATGAATATAAACTTGTAAACTATTGTTTAAGACTTATATGTTTATCTGAACAGTTGCTTCTTTTATATGAAATGTATTAAATGAAGTGGAAGCCTATATGCATAATGCGTTTGTGACTTTTTCTAGTCTTAAAGCTGCGGTAGGTAACTTTTGACGCTCTAGCGGTTAATAAACAGAACTACTTGATTTTTTCACAGATTATCTATCTCATATTCTACTGTCAGGACATAATGACAGGTTTAACAAATATGTAAAAAATATATTTTTACAAAAGTTACATACTGCAGCTTTAAATTTAAAGTGAACTTCATTTTCAACAATTTTTTTTTTTTTTTAAGAAAAATAATGTAAAGTTAGTGTAAGAAAGTACATTTATTTGAATGCATAAATATATATATTTTGTTTGTTAATTGGTTATGATTGAATGTTTCATAGTTAAAAATCACAAAAATATATTCAAGGCATCTTCAAAAACAGCAATAAATACCTCCTGCCATGTCCATGTTTATTATGTCATCAAAAGCTGATTCTGTGCCCTTGTCTTTTTTCTTTTTCTTCCTTGGATCATCTGGTGGTTTCAGTAAAGAAAGTTCTTCTGAACTTCTGATGTCTGTCAACAGAGATGGAAAACATGCAAAGTTTAGTAAAGATTCATGAGCAGAAATAAATTATGAAATATTTCTTTGCATTTTTTTCCACATGTAAAAACTAAATAATTAGTAGTTTAAAAAATTCCAAAAAATATTAATAAATCCATGAATATATTTTAAAAAATTCAGAAAATATTCTAACCATTTTTTAATTAAAAATGTATGTATTAAGTATTAAATGAATATGTGATCCCAAATTTATGCATTAGAAATATTAATGACAATTCTTGTTTATAATGACAGTGTCTATGGGAGATGTTGTATCTAAATTGCACAACATGACAAATTTGTATTACATCTATCTACAATTACAATACTTTTATGTTACAAAAATATTATATTAATAAAAATGAATAAGAAAACAAATATTTTCCTCTGCACTTGCACTTACTGAGTGCTTTGCAGATCTCAGCCACGGCTTTAAAGACCACACAAGAGAAGCTAACAGGGAGTCTGATGGTCTTCATGTTGGGCAGCTGGATGCAGAGGGGTTTGTGTTGTGGAGTGTAGCGCAGGTCAGCGTCTGCCTGGACTCCATACTTATCCAGAGTCCAGTGAGTCTTCAGCAGCCAGCAGTTCTTCTTCTCCCACCAGATGGCATGATCAGACCAGTCCTGAGGAGCTCCTTAAACACAGACAACCACAAAAAGTACTGTGAGAACATGAGCCTGAGACAATTCACACACATGCACAAATATAGAGTGTGGGTCATTCAATCCCACAAAACAATTCTACAGTGAAACAGATTTTTGAGACCTAACAAGGAGCAGGCCATCAATTGCACTCTTTTTTTCAAATATATAGTATTTTTATATATATTATTTACTTTATCACACCACCTACAAAAACATACGGTTTATTACATTTATTTATTTTAATAAAAAGTTTGAAGTGGATTTATCTGAGTACTCACTGAGTTTATATGGAAAAGTTATTTTACTGTAAAGACCTAAAACACCAATTTCAATTCAGCATTTGGTTTAAACAGTTCAGTATTTATAATTTAATTTAATTGCAAGTATTGTTGTTGTTAACTAAACCTATTAAAAATAAATGTTGAAATAAAAATTTCACAGATTTATTTCACAAATAAATAAATAAAGCTGAAATGAAACAAAACAACTAAAAGCTTTTAAAAATTAGCAATGCCTTGGCAACTAACTGTTGAAGAAATACAATTAACAAAAGATAAAAAATATCAAAAAATTGAAATAAAATAAAAATGGCAAAAGCACATGAACATGAACTAAATCCTAAATAAAGCTAAATTAATAAAAAACTTACACTGGAAAAATGCAAATTATTTCCGTAAAAATGATTTAAACTGAAAATATAAAAAAGCGGTTCCAAATATTTGACTCTGAACAACTGCTTTATATGTGAAGTTAAAGAGGTTATATTAAAGAGGTGAACTGGAATGAATTTATGTGGAGTGTTTTAATGTGTAGTTAAACTGCATGACGTTACACCTGAATAAATCAGTTCAAACCAGTCATCCCTGAGTAACACAAACATGTCTGATGACATCCTAATTCCATATAAACTTTCATGCTTCCTCTTTTACTCACATTTTCTTCATCCTTCCGTAGTAATCATCAGACTGACTCACTCCTGTAATAACCTACTAAAGAAATTTTCTCTACTGCTGTCTCTACTATAATACACCTATTAAACCAAATGAATGGCTACAGCCAATAAAATACCTTCATGGCAAACCACAATATTTAGTAATTAGATCATCTGATGAGTCTGTAGAAGAAACCAGGATGTTTTGCTAATGTTTCCCAGGCTGACACAGTCACACAGTGAACTTCAGACCCTACGTCTGCAAACAACACCTGAGTCAAAGAACAATAGCTCTGAGCACAAGCCATGCACGAGGCACACATGAGCGCACCTGAGCATTTCCACCAGTGATTACACTCTAGAACTACACTGGGATTTTAGCTTTCACCTAGCAAACAAAGATGTGTTCTAAGAACGTTATTCTAATGTTTCCATTAAGTTCTGAAAATGTTATGTCTCTAAAAATTCAAAGTATTTCCTTTTCTTGGTTATAAAATGTTAAGGGAATATTTCATTCTATTGGTTTGCAAACATTATGGGAATGTTACTTTTGAATGTTCTATGAACATTCTGATTAAGTAACATTTAAAAAATGTTAGACAAATAAATATTTTAGAAGAAAAACATTCCATGAACAATGTATAAATAATGTTTTCTTTTTGTATGCTAACATTTTTGATAACATTATCAAAGACCATATAACTAACAATTTTGCTGAATAAGAACATTACTGATTAAAAGTTTGTTCATAACTTTTAGAGAACGTTGTGAGATTTGTTAGCCAAAGGTCTAACTAACTGTTCTTTTGATTTTGTCTTATAAAACCTTACTTTGAAGAGCTTTTGATGTGCTCCTAATGACGCTGTGCTTTTTTTCAGAATTAAAATTCCTGAATTCGTTTTCAACTAGGAAACAGAATTTGCAACAAAAATTGCAATAAAAAAAGAATGCTGTAAGTATATTATTAATAAACATAATTTTTATTATGAATTACCATTAAGTGTTTTCTTACACACAACATTTGAAGTAATTGCAGAAACATTCAATTATGAATAATAAATGTTTGAAATGCCACCTGTAAGTTTATTTCATTTACATATATATTTAACAAATTAATACTATAGAAAACACTTAATTTCCCAGAATTCTTTAAATTACTCAAAATATAGTATAGTTAGTAGATTTAAATTACTAAATACTTTTCTAAAGTAATATGTTATATACAATTATATATTTATGTCATAAATTATCTGTAAGCTGAAAAGTATGATTCACTTTGATACAATTTTCACTTAAAATTTGCTAGTAAATTTCAGAAATAATAATAAAAAGCACTGAAGTAAATGATGCAGGAAAAATTTAGAAATATTTCTTTACAGTGTATGGCTAAATTGAATGCTTCAAATATTTGTTACTTGTTTTGATACTTAACTCAGAAGGCAAAGAAATAATAAAATAAATAATATGAACAAATTTTTTGACACAAAACTGTAAATCAAACTACTCCGACGTGTGCCTAACTTATGAGAAAATTCAACTTCCTGACATTGTGATTCAACATCCCTTGTGATTATTCAAATTTACACTCATGAAATGAAAGCTTTTGATTTTTAAATTCACAGTGTGAACTGGTTCTTCAACACAGAACTCTGTAAATTACTTACTGATCTTCTCCACGAGTTTGAGCATGAGACCTCCGATGTGAAGATCCCCTTTGACCCGCAGTTTAAACTTCATGCCTTCATCTCCCTCACGCTGGTCCACCTGGACGCTGAGATCCCAGGAGTTGTGCCCGTACCCAGCAGCAGTAGCCATGACTCTGCCTGAAATCAAACTACAGACAAACATAAACAGTTACTTTTGTTGCATAAACTTTATAATATTTTGTAATAAGAATTAGTCTGACCAATTACAGTGTATAGTGGTTATTCAAGGTATAGTACACCTTCTGATTAGACCAATCTACGTTTTTATGTAACTTACTTGAAAAAGTTATGTCCAGTCTTACAGAAAAAAAGAAAAAAAAAACATGAAAAAAATCAAATGACTCACTTGTAAGACTAGTCTAAGCATTTTATGCAACAGGCCCAGGCTGCACTTGCACAGGACTTGACAACACTGTCTAGGAGAATGTAAGTTTTGTGTGCAGGTACGAATCTATGCAAATTACAGCAGAAACAAATGCATGTGTACAGCAAGTGCATGTGTACAGCTGTACACAAACGAGTTCAAAGTTGCAAAAATAGTGTTCTGCTATCTATTCAAAATCAAAATTAGCACTTAGTTGAATGGCTTCTATGATTTGGAATATGAGCACACATGGCATACAGACTCCTTTGAATGTGAAATTATTTTGGAGCATGTTGAGAACCTCTGGTCACTCTACACACTCAATGACAGAAGTTTATTTTTTTGTATTAACTATAATGTCTCTGATGACCACATCTAAAAGCAGAGGGAGTGATAGACAGGGAACTAAAGGTACAGGGTGGAGGAGGGATGCGATTACAGAGACTTCAGCTTAAAATTCCTGACAAGCAGAGACAAGACCAGAAGCAGAAAGAGTAACAGAACGACTCTGTTCTGTACACAGACCCATCCTGTTTTTTGTGCTGGGTTGCACATCAATAAACAACAAAACTCAGGTTTTACACACAAATACACAGTCAAGCTCTTTAGCGTAAACTACACAGTCTGAGATTTTAAGGCGCTTTTTGTGACTTAAGATGGGAAACTATGAGTGTTTTTATTCATAAGTTGCATTTGAGTCCTCAGTTTTATCATTTAAAAATCAGGTCTATTCACGTTCACTAAGAAGTGTGAGGGAGGGCGAGAAGTTTGACTAGATTAGAGATAACACAAAAGCTCTGAACTACCAAGACAAACTATTTATGCAGCCCCAGCGTAAACTTGGTAAGTGAGTAGGTTTACACGTCCGCAGGCATAAAAAAAATAATTTACACCATCCTAGTGTAACAGCCAGATACTTGAATTCAGATAAAAACATGAAGATCAGCTCATGATTGCATTTGAAGATCATATGCAACAATTAAATGAGGACTTAAATTATTTCCCTTATATGTAAAGTGCACTATATTTAAGAAGGCCACAAGATAAAAACCTTTTGGGGAGGGGGTCCTTAATCAGATATCTTTTCAAGAACTTTTTAATAAGATAAAACCATACATAAAAGAGAATACTATTGCAAATAT
This sequence comes from Carassius auratus, assembly GCF_003368295.1. Classification (NCBI taxonomy): domain Eukaryota; kingdom Metazoa; phylum Chordata; class Actinopteri; order Cypriniformes; family Cyprinidae; genus Carassius; species Carassius auratus. The sequence goes on from NW_020527754.1 coordinate 1,077,032, forward strand.
GCAGAAAAATAGTCATCTTCAATATCTCTGCTACATTGATAGAAATTTACAACAACAATCCTTATTTATTTCAGAAAATACCTAATTGTATTCATTTTGCCTATAGAAAATATACAGAATATATTGAAATGTATATAATCCAATGTTTTTCATGGTATGAAACAATTCTTTAACAGGGTATCTTATATAAAACTTTAGCAACTTATTGTAATCAAGTTTGTGCAATTAAAAAAAAATAGGGTAGGGCAAACGAACCCGGAAACGGTTTTAATACTGTAATTTGAGTAAAACTATAGGCTAAAGGTAAATTATCCAACTCACCTGAAAGCGTGAAACCTTTGGAAAGTGAAACAGCTCTCCTGCCCAGGTGTGCGCGCTGGAGGAAACCCCGCCCAGAATCCTACTACGACAAAGGCTGGGCTCATGAATAATTAATTAAGTAGAGCAGCGGCCCTGAGCAGAACCTGCAAACTCTCCAATCACGAAGGCGTATGCTAATTGCGAGTGTGTGATGTTGCGCCATTGTTTTGTGAATATTAATACTGAGTTATAAAGATTATGAACAGTCTTCATCCATAACTTCGGTGTGTAACCTTCAAGAAGGGCATGTAACGGAAGTGACTAAACGAGCCTGACTGAACACTGTGTTGTAATTGTTGCTCAAGCTTTAATGACCACACAATGACTAACTTTAGTGCTGTGTTGTAAATGTGAGATTTTTGCACCAGTTCTAGCCAACTGTAATGATTTAAACAGCTGTAGACAAATCTTACTGTTATGATAGCCTTCACAGACTACAAAATTAAAATATTAAGTTTAGCACAAGCCACATGTTATTTAAATCAAATAAATCTATTATGTGAAATATCCAGACGATAATAGAGAAATTTGGTCAACATGTATTATTTTACATAATAACAGTGATGATGAAGATGTTTGATGCTCATGTTCAAGATGATAAGCAATAAACGCAATTTGAATCAATAATTTTCAATAATTTGAACAAATAGATTTTATATCCAAATCTTTACAAACCTATTTGCTTATTTCTTAGAAGCTGTGAAATTGCGTTAGTTCATTTGTCCAGCAGAGGTCAGGATCGCTATACTGGAAATAACAAAACACCTTAAGATTACAAGAAAAGCTTTATTTAACCAGTAAAATAACCCTTATGCTTTGTTTGTTTGTTGTCATCGTGAGCATTCTTTGATGTACCTTGGTGTAGCATGCAAATACCACGATATGTGAATGAGGTAATCATGCAATAGCGTAAATATTACTTAGGATTGATGAGAGATATAGATGGTCTTTTTTTGTCACAAACTGGAAATAGGAAACTTTTAGTTCATGAGAAACAGACATGCTTCTAACCACATTTTCATATGAAAGCACACATTTATTATTAATTCCACATATTCCACATTCTATTTATTCCTAAACAACTACAATTTATGCACGACATTTTAATACAAAAATGCCCTAAAACCCCGGTCCGGTGGTATTGCAGGTGGGCCGCCAATTACTATTAAAAGAAAATGTAAAAAATGTAAAAATGTCTAAGTCATAACATAATAACACCATTTCATATATATAATTAAATAAATAAAAAAATATACATATTAAACTGATACTATGCTTCCACTATTTGAGCTACCTGATTGGTTTAAGAATAAACCACCAATTTATCTTAGATATTTTTGCTGCATATGCTACAGAACAACAAATTCAAACATGCATAAATGTCTGTTGTGTTTCCTCCTGACTGCTTGCTCCAGTGACTATCTACCGCTGCGAGCTCTGCCTGGATCTGGTTTTCCCCTTTTTGCTGAGGGGTGCCAGCCCGAGTTGTTTTCTGTTCAGCTCCAGTTCATTTTAGGGCTGTGTGATGAATCGGAATCGTTATAAAATCACGATTTGAACGTGCGCGCTTTCTAAATCGCTTTATAGCACGATTTTCCGCTGACCTGACGTACGAAAATAATTAAAATCTAGCACATGAGCATAGAGAGAGCATGAGAGGAGACACGTTTTAAGTGCTTGCACTCTCTGCGGGAGAGCAGCGTGTATGGGGCCGTTCACATATCACGTCTTTTGCGTGCTCAAGTTCATTATTTCCTATAGGCACATGGCATGCGCGCTCATAATAGAAGCGACGCGCCAGTTTTGTACAGGATTTGATTGTCCTGTAAGTGTAACAGCAGCAATCACATGGCATTTGTAATAACATGTACATAAATTGTTTATTTTGTATTTGCCTACATTATGTATTTTAACAGTGTTATTATTAACCAATCATTATTGCCTCATTATTTTTTTATATAATGCAGTTTAAGCCATTTTAAAGGCTATTGATGGCTTAGGTCTGTTTTTATAGCAACAACAATAACAACAAAAAAATCTTACAGTATATTAATATTCTGTAAATCATTAGAGTTTGGGGATCGCAAATCATTTGAATCAGTTCGGAGCGGGTTCGCGAATCATTTGAGTCAGTTCGGGAGTTCAAAGCGGATTCGCGAATCATTTGACTCAGTTTGGGGATTGCGAATCATTTGAATCAGTTCGGAAGTTCGTAGCGGGATCGTGAATCATTTGAGTCAGTTCGGGAGTTCAAAGCAGGTTCGCGAATCCTTTGAGTCAGTTTGGGGATCGCAAACCATTTGAATCAGTTCGGGAGTTCGGAGCGAGTTCGCGAATCATTTGAGTCAGTTCGGGAGTTCAAAGCGGGTTCGCGAATCATTTGAGTCAGTTTGGGGATCGCGAATCATTTGAATCAGTTCGGGAGTTCGTAGCGGGATCGCGAATCATTTGAGTCAGTTTGGGATCGCGAATCATTTGAATCAGTTCGGGAGTTCGTAGCGGGATCGCGAATCATTTGAGTCAGTTATGGGTATTGCGAATCATCTGAGTCAGTTTGGGAGTTCGGAGTGGGATCGCGAATCATTTGAGTCAGTTTGGGAGTTCGGAGCGGGCTCGCGAATCATTTGAATCAGTTCGAGAGTTCAGAGCGGCTTCGCGGATCATTTGAATCAATTCGAGAGTTCGGAGCGGGTTCGCGAATCATTTAAATCAGTTCTGGAGTTCGTAGCGGGTTCGCGAATCATTTGAGTCAGTTCGGGAGTTCAAAGCGAGTTCGCGAATCATTTGAGTCAGTTTGGGGATCGCAAATCATTTAAATCAGTTAGGGAGTTCTGAGCGGGATCACGAATCAGAAAGATTTGCGGACGTAAATTTTCAAATTGGACATAACTTTTAATTCGTTGCTGCCAGGGGTGGCATGGCTTTACCCTATGCCATCTCGGTAGATCCGCCCCTGTCTATGAACAATGCATGGCAAAAAAAGTCCCTGGACATGGGATTTATATATATAAATTTGCCATAAGTCTATAAAGTTTGTTATATCTTTACTATAGTGATTATTTTGATTTTATTTATGACTGTAAAACATATCTCTGTGTGTCAAAATTGTGATTAAAATCGAAATCACAAAATTTATCAAAGAGATCGCCATAGGTTTTTTTTTGGTTTTTTTTTCATATTGCACAACGTTCATTCAATAAATACAGTTAACAAACTAGTTTCTGAGTACTAAGTTATTAACCCAACAATAGCGGGGTCAGTTAATTTTTTTTGCAGTTGGCCGCGCAAACATATATATTTGGTTGTGTGGGCCGCGAGTTGAAAAATGTTGGGAACCACTGCTCTAAAATGTTTCAGTGCTGCATTTCTGAAACGCAACACATGGTGGTGCTGTACAGCAGGTGTTCTGCCAGAGCTTAGCCACAATTTCAGATAAAGACTCACATAGTTTCTGTCTCCCAATGGACATTATTTTATGGTTTGGTAAACCTAACTCAAAATGTGGACTTGACCAAAATCTCAAATGTCAAGGCTCAGGAAAAAGACCCTAAATATGCCCCGTTAAAGCAGACTCTCGTGGGAGAAGTGTCCTCTTACATCTATGCTAATTCAAACCATGTCCAACGCTTATGATCTTTTGTTTTCTATTTCAGAACTCTGAGACTTGATTAGATCCCACAGGAACACCAACAAGGGTTATCTCGCTGAGCTTAAACCATTTAGGCAGCTCATTAAAGTTTGATCAGGCAGTCAGTGGCATCTGAGTGTCAAATAGAGAGACATTTGAGTGGACGATTAGATCCCAGTGTTAAAACTCAGGTCGGGTCTGATTGCGATCTAAAACCTAAATCCCTGCTCGGAATCCACACACAGAGGCCGGTGGGATCAAGCTACGCTCGTGGTGCGCTCTGTCCCTAAGTGGATCAGTCCATTAAGAAAGAAGAAAAGAAAACACGGTTGTTTACATCCTCCGTATGACCTCATTTGACCTCTCCGCTCCAGCATTCCTGCCATAGTTTTGACATTTAAGCGCAAGTACACGAGGCGGACAGGGAAAACAAGGCTTAATCACACCCGAAGGGTGAGCGGGAGATAACAAAACAACTTCTTAAGATGAGAGTTCAGGGAGGTGATGGATGATGCCACTCTATCTGCGCATCAGTCTTTTAATTTTCTCTCCTCCTTCTTCATGTGAACCCGGCAGATGATTCTTTGAAAATTTTATTTTAATAATTACGACCGCCGAGATGCGTATGAACTTGAGTTTTGAAGCTCAAATAAGTTTCCACCAGCATGAGCACAGAGCGACAGGAATATATATATGTATGAATTAATACATACTATAATAGTATCTCAGTGGTACTAAATAGGCCTAATGATTGTTCTCCCCAAGTTATATATATAAACATTCTTCCAGTAACCTTACATTAAAGGTGCACAGATATTTAAGTTACTTATTTATCTGAAAAACAATGCTAAAGTCGGTTATTCTCCTTTGAAAATGTGTGTTCTGGGCCGGAATGTCAGTCTCTGTTTTGGTTTGTGAAACAATAATATATAAATATTAATGTATAAATAACGTTTTTGAAGTGGTGGAGTTCAGGTATCTTGGAGTCTTGTTCACGAGTGAGGGAAGGATGGAACGTGAGATTGACAGACGGATCGGTGCAGCTTCTGCAGTAATGCGGTCGCTGTACCGGTCTGTCGTGGTGAAGAAGGAGCTGAGCTGTAAGGCAAAGCTCTCGATTTACCGGTCAATCTACGTTCCTACTCTCACCTATGGTCATGAGCTGTGGGTCATGACCGAAAGGACAAGATCCCGGATACAGGCGGCCGAAATGAGCTTTCTCCGTCGGGTGGCTGGGCGCTCCCTTAGAGATAGGGTGAGAAGCTCGGTCACTCGGGAGGAGCTCAGAGTAGAGCCGTTGCTCCTCCACATCGAGAGGAGCCAGCTGAGGTGGCTTGGGCATCTTATTTCGGATGCCTCCTGGACGCCTTCCCAGGGAGGTGTTCCAGGCACGTCTCACCGGGAGGAGACCCCGGGGAAGACCTAGGACACGCTGGAGGGACTATGTCTCCCCCCGGAAGAGCTGGAGGAAGTGGCTAGGGAGAGGGAAGTCTGGGCGTCTCTGCTTAGACTGTTGCCGCCGCGACCCGGCCCCGGATAAGCGGAAGATGATGGATGGATGGATAACGTTTTTATTTTTTATTTTTTTATTATTTAAAAAAAAAAAGTTTTAGTTGGATATTTTCTCACGTTTTTTTTAAAGGTTACTACTTGCTTCAGAATTCTCACATTTAAAAGTAGAATTCTCTAAATGCTTGCAAAATTATTTAATGTAATGTTTCCTTAACATTTGCATAACAAAGAATAATTTCTAAAACATTCAAAATTCTGGTTAATTAACAATTAACAGTTATGAACATTAAGCTTGGCACAAGCCACATGTTATTTTAATCGAATAAATCCATATAATGAAATATCGCGTTGAAAACAGTTTGGTCCCAATTTACTATTTAACAATTTAAAAATAACAGCAATTAAGTTGTTTGACATTAATGTTCAAGTTGTTTGACATTAATGTCCAAGTATTTTTAATTCATTATTTACATTTTTATTATTATAAGAAGAATACAAACACATTAGCTTTTCTTATTAGAAGCTGTGATGGTGAGTCAGTTAATCTGTCTAATGTTTTTTTAATTGTTACTTCTTGTAACAGAATGTTTGGAGAATATTTGCATATCGCGAAAAAAAAAATTCGGAATAATTTTTTTTAATTCATACATTTCAGACGGTTTGAACATTTCAGAGAAGATTCAGAAACAGCGTTTTTCCAACTTAATGAATGGGAATGTATGCCAATCGTTTTTGGAAGTATTTTTGTTAGCGATGGTGACCTAGCTCTTTAGACGAATCTGTCCAAGATAAAACACATTTACTATGGTAAAGACAGCACTGTGCAAATGCAGTTCACAGAGGGCTGATGCTGAGAATTACAGTTTACAGACTCTGAGCAGTGCAGCATTCTTTCTAGTTAAAACTTATTTATGCCGTCCCAACGTTCCCACACTCATTATTTGTGTACAACTTCCGTTTTACAATGTGCCTCTGCACTAGATTAGCAACAAACCCCCTCTAGATTTCTCATTTACAGCCACTGATTTAATTAAAGTCAAACATGTCAACATGGCTTAGGAAACAGTTGAGATCACTTGTGTGCACGGATCAGGCTTGGCTAAGTAAATATTTCTTGCCTGTAGTGAAAATAAAGCTTGGCTCAGGTTACGATAGAATTAAACTAGCAAATGTTTGCTGTAGTGACGTTGGCATGTGCGCACACCGTGCAATTATTTCACAGACCTCACTGAGTGAGCTAACTGTCTCTATCTCACACACACAAGCACAAATTACATAGTACAACCACGCGTATGATGATACATGCTCGGTTACTGGACTGAATTTCAGCTAGAAGAGCTTAATATTTAGAATACGGAACCCTTAAAGCAATAATTCAACCCAAATGGAAAACTTTCTTTCATCCGTGGAATATAAACAAAGATATTTTGCAGAAGCTGTTCTTTTTTATACCAGAAAAGCGAATGGGAACTGGGGCTGTTAAGCTAAAAAGTCAAAAGTCAAAACAGCACTACAAAAGTAGCCTGTACTACTTGTACATTATTTCTATACATTTACACACATATACAGTATGTAACACACAACTGTTCAAAAGATGTTTTAAAAATGTTTTTGAAATAAGTGTGTTGAGCTCACCAAGGCTGCATTTATTTGATTAAAAATAAAGTAAAACAATAATATTGTGAAATATTATTACAATATAAAAAACACTTTTCTATTTGTCTATGTTTTAAAACGTCATTTATTCCTGTGATGCAAAGCTGAATTTTCAGCATCATTACTCCAGACTTGTGTGTCAGAAATCAGTCTAATATGCTGATTTGCTGCTCAAGAAACATTTCTGATAATTATCAATGTTGAGAACAGTTGTGCTTCTTCATATTTTTGTGGTAACTTTGGTACTTTTTTCCGCAGATTTTCATGATGAATAGAAAGTTCAAAAGAACAGCATTAATTTGAAATATAATTATTTTAAACATCATAAATGACTTTAATGTCACTTTTGATCTATTTAATTAATCCTTGCTGAATAAAAGTACACATTTCCCCTATCTGTATATAAACATAAACATGATAAAAGATAAAATGAAGAAAAAATGACGTGGTTTTAAGCGACATTAGAGTGAGATGATGATGACAGAATCATTCGTAAACATAAAATATTCTTCTAGACAACCTCTTATCATGATTTATATGCTTTTGAAGGTGTTTTATACAGGTGCTGGTGAAAGTAGAACTGATACATTTATACTAAATACAACTTATGAAAAAAAAAAGACCTGATTCATATAAGAGTAAAAAAAAAAACGTAGCATTTAGCAACTGCAAAATACAATTTGGTGGATACAGTTGTCATGGCATACGTACTAACCGGTAATATTTAGATATATTTCTATTTTTAAAAAGTTCCCTCCTGCATATCTGCATGCTAGCCTCTGAGTGCTTAAAGCAATAAAAGCCTGAACGTGTGACAGTCTAATTTAGGAAAGGGCTACCCACGCTGGATCCAGTGCTGTACGGGGCTGAAACGTTCAACAGTAAAACAATTCTTCACTGCCTCTCTGCAGACCTCTACCATGTTTCTGAAACCTTACGAAATGAAAGCCAACAGGGGGTAGTGTGCAATCATTCTCCTCCATCTGGCCTGTCCACTTAAATTAGCCAGGCCTTGCATCCAACAGCATCTGTTTCCAATATTGTGCATGGACGGAAGGGTGGGTGCTTGGCTTTGCAGCGGAAAATACAGCCTACTGTACTTTTAAATAGCCCACGGGAGAAGCGGGACGGATGTGGTCCATAGATCGCCTTATCCCCAGATTCCCTGTTGCTGGACTGCCACTTCTTCGGCTTTGAAAGATGTCAAATATACAATTAGGGAGGAATTTGTGTAATGCCGTCAGTGCATGTGAGCACAGCTCTAGTGGCACATGTTTCCCATGTCCCATACATACTTTGCTTTGAATGCTTGCAAATAAGATTTTAAACATAACTTCTTGCATTGATTTAAAAGTGCTTCAGCTCACCATAATAAAGACTTTTATTTTAAAACGTTTTAAATTGAACAAAAATGTTAGACTTTTTTTTTTGGAGCCAACTGCATGCTTGTCCGACTGTTGGTGCAGCAGTAAAAAGAAAGAAAAAGAAAAAAACACTAGACTAGTGACGTTATCTTGACATGGCTACAAGCCTTTATATAGCTGTCACACATCACTTTACGCCTGTTTTTACATATGTGCACATTCTTTTTGTGCTAAATCATAAATCCATAGCCTTTTTTCCTTTTTAAATTGTTCTTAAAGGCAGTAAAGACATGCAGTTCATACTTCTGGACTGCTTAGACCAGCAGGTTCAATCCCTCATCCAGAGATGCTCAGACATTTCCTGTCCCATGTTCCTGTCTGGCTCAAACCGCAGCTTAAGCGGAGCTCTGCGGCAATTTTTTTCTGACATTATACAGAGACCAACAGTACAAGAGCTACTTGCAAGATTCTTTCTGGGCACCAAACTTTTTTAATAAGAAAATGTGAAATGTGGTTCAGTTTTATGTGCATTCTGTCATCATGTACTCACCCTCATCCCTTTCCAAACCCGATAATGTTCTTCTGTGGAACAAAAGTAGATAGTCTGGTCAATCACAATGCAGTCTCAGTGAATGAGGACTAAATCTTTCAAGCTTTAGCTTTGGGACTTAGTTGAAGTGGTTCACCCCAAATGAAAATTTTCTGAAAATGTACTCAAGCTCAGGCCGTCCAAGACATAGATGAGTTTGTTTCTTCATCGGCTCAGATTTGGAGAAATGTAGCATTCCATAATTGCTCACAAATGGATCCTCTGCAGTGAATGGGTGCCGTCAGAATAAGTGTCTAAACAGCTGATTAAAATATCACAATAATCAACAAGTAATCCATATGACGGCATTTAACTTTAATCCATTGCTTCTGGCCAAAATATGTGTCCATAATCCATAATAATGCTTTCCAAATTATGCGCCAATGAAGAAACAAACTCATCTACATCTTGAATGGCACGAGGGTTAGTAAACTGTCAGCAAATTTTCATTTTGGGGTGAACTAAAGAGCTTGGGGTGAACAGCATCAGAAAAATTGTCTATTCGGCTTGCATGCATTCCTGAAGCTCAAATAGTAGAGCATGATGCCAGCAATGCCAAGGTCATGGGTTCAATATGCATGAACTGATAAAACATACTTTGAATGCTATATAAGTTGCTTAGGACATAAACGTCTGCCAAACGCATGAATGTAATACGGCAAATATTCTCAAATACAGACTAAATTTAAAGTCACTGTTCACTAATAATCTTTGCCTCCACTGATTTTTTACTTGAGAACCATTTTAGTGAACTGAACTGGAGAACCAGTGGCTGAAAAGTCATAAAAAAATACTTTTAATTTTTTTTGGTTAACTACTTATTAGAGAAGACCAGTAAATAAACCACTGGATTTGTTTAAACATCTTGACAAATTAGTTAATATTCAGATGGTTTATATTTCTTTGTTGTAATAGAGTTCATATATTTCAGTGGCAAGTTAGTGCTAAACAAAAGATCGCTGTGAAAAATTATTTGTTATTGTACATGTCTCAATGGACGCCACGCACAGAATGCCACACTGTCGTGGTTTTACACGCAGAGCTTAAATGGTAAAGCTAGGTGTTGTGTGAAACCATCTGGAAGAGATCTGGCATTTTTCAAAATCCATTTTTGTTTATACAGAGGCAAAGACACACATACTCGAAGCGCCATACAGTTTCCAGTGCTGAATGAATGAATTCCATTTTTCCATTCACACTCAGGAAGGAGATGCACTGCACAATCTGATAAGGCTGATGACAAATCAGAAGAATTGCTGACAAGCTCCTGACATTTTTTGGCATGGCTTCCCAGAGCCTTCCATGCATGCTGAAAAATAGATCAATTTAGAGGGTTCCCCTCAGCACAGAGATACTCAAGAAAAATAAATGAAAATATATATATATATTTTTATAGAATGATCAAGGCTGCAACAACAGCTGCAAAATAAATGAATTAGTAAATCTAAAAACAATAATGTGATTTAAACATTTAAATTGAATGTAATTTAAAAAAAAAAGCATTGCTTAAATGTATTATAAATTTTTATCATTTGCTTTTTTATATATTTTTTACATACATGAAACATTATTTTAATATTTTGTCTGATTAATCAAAATGTTTAGATTATTTGATTATAAGAATATCATGCACCAAACCATTTTTTGTTCACACTGCTTAATACATATATTTAATTTGTTAGAAAATTTGATAAAAACATGCTGTTACTTGCTTGCCTTAGAAAATGCAACTATTGCCATTATGTCTATATTTGGGATAAAATTTTCAGTTGCAGTTTTGAACTTGCATAGCTTACTGTCCATTTTTGCTTAATGTTTTGACTTTTTTCTAAATATTTATTATGATGAACAGCAGACAACAATGAGGGATGCTAAATGACTTAAAAATACACATAATAGGTTAAAAAAAAACACTACAATAACTATCCAAAATGTAATGATAAAATGCACTTTAAAAGCAAAAAACTGAACAAATCATTTAAAAAGCTTATACTGAAATAAAGAATCATCAAGGTGGGCCTGGTAGACAAAAATGTAAAAACACAGCAGTAAAAATGTTTAAGTTTGCTGCAATGCTTGAGGCAAGAAGTGACAGGAAATAAGATTTATGGATTGTAATTTACTCTTCTATGGTAAATTTGTTTCCAAGTAAGGAATAAAAGTAAATATTTGAATGTCTCGCACACTTTATCAAGTGTCAGTTGAATTTCTGCCATGCACTTCAAGTTTAAATATTTCTAGTGCTTCTGGAATTGGTTCCTTCCTGTTCCTATAACCATGGCTACAGTCAGATAATCCACAGACATTTGTTGCAGTTGCGAATTTTGAACTTCAGGTTGCAGATGGCAGATTTCTCACACATGGAGAAGGAATTCAGGCCAATGAAAGATCCCCGTCCCACACTGTTTTGAGATTAAATACTCAGATATACATATTCAAGTGTTCTCCACATGCTTCGGACCGCCCTATAGCAAGACTCCCCACAGTTTTCAGTCAGATGACATGCCGAACTCATCAGTGGTCATCTTCAAAAGAGCCAAACGCCTCCGGCAACACCTCCTTTGTGTTTATGCACCGTCTGAAACATGTTAAAAGGTTTCATTTCTCATTTAAGGCAAGCATCGTTAACGTAAGCTGTTTGTAAAATATTCACTCCACCTTATATTTGGCAGTCAAAGGTCAAGAGGATCCATCAGCAGCAACATGGGGATTATCCCGTTGACATTCCAATTTCGGAGTCTTTTCTCTCTGACTCATGGGAGAAAGGTCTTGCTCTCTGTGCTGGCAAGTCAGGCATCAAGGAGCAATTACTGTCGCATTAGGGATCATCATGACATGTTGCTTAAATACACAGAGAAGCTACTGTTTTCATCTGTTCCTTGAATGCATGTCCATCAGGTAGAAACATTTAGCCTGCCTAAAGCCCGCCTGGAGAACTTTGAAGTGCGCTCGTGAGTAACAAAATGCACAGGTGTCCTCTAGTTGAACCTATAGCAAATGATTTAGCACCTCTTGGCACAATTTTTCACTTCATTATTCATATACCCAACCACTGTCCTTTTAAGAAGAAATATGGCTACAGTATATTCTGTTGATGGTATGTTATCTTTGGCTGGGGGAGAGGAAATGATTTTATCTGAAAAATTCACTACAAAGCTTTGGCTAATGATTGCTTCTCAATTACATCGAATTATCCCCTGATGTTACACAGTTTGTCAGAAATGTTTATCGACGCTTGCAGTTGCTGCTACTAAATAAGATGTAAGCAATCCAGGATTTATCTGCTTTGCACTTTAAATATGTTAAAGGAATCACTACAGATCATTTGCTGAAGATTTCTTCACGATTATCCTGAATTATCATGTTGCATTTTTGAGTTGCATGGCGTTTGCACTTTTGGCAGCTGGAGGTGCAGAAATAAGTAATTATCAACTTTTTCATTAAATAATATGCTGAATTTCTCATTGGGATAGCATTTGCTAACAATGGCTTCTCAATAACCCCAAGTTATGGCTTTGCATTATGCATTTCTTCAGAAACCTATTAAAATTTTGCAGTTACTGCCACTGAGAAAAAAGTGCATAATAATAGAATTACAAGCTTTTTTACCATTTGCTAATGATTGCTTGTCGTTTAGAGTGACTTTCCATGTTGCATCATAGACTTTGTAATAAACATTTGTACAGCTCCTGACACACAAAAAAATAAAATAAATAAATATTTTTTTTTTACTGGGTTTAAGTAATCATTACATATCATTTGCTAATGATTTCTTCTCAATCAATATAATAAAATTCCACATTACATCATGGAGTTAATCAGAAACTCCTGCAGATGTGATGCAGTTCAGTTGACAGTCCACTGGAATCTAAAATAAAACTTAAGCAACAATGAAATTATCAGCTTTTCCTTTTTTCTTCAAGTGAAAGAGCATCGGAATTCTTGACATTCCTGTCCAAGGTAATGGATCTCAAGATGGCAGGTCTGTATTGTAGCAGCTCATCTGAGATGTTCTGGGATAGCTCTCGGCTTACAGGAACCTCCCTGAAATTGGCCTCGGGTGCAGGGATTACTGCTCTTCTGTGTGCCGAACAAAACCCAGGCCGAGTTTCCCCTCTCACCACCAAATCCCACAATGGGAGTTTACATCATAACCACAAGAAATAAATGATGTCCCACCAAACAAAGTGACTTCTTAGACTTTCATTAGTTGTGGATGCAACGAGAGAGGATTGAGCGATTAGATGATTGTCCTCAGGGGACAGCGCTTCAGATTGGTTTTTGTTAGGCCATTTATTGTCACATTATTGAATGAGCAAAGTGATACGAGCTTTCGCTGCATCACCAACCCCCAAAGTTAATGTTTAAAGCTGATGTTAACTTTAAAGTTAGCAATTAAACACATCGATCCATAATTTCATAGACTCTTCATTCTTCTGACACTTTTGGTCTGGGTAATGTTACACAGAAACCGGAACCTGGAAAAATATCTGCGTAATGGCACTGGAATGGGCTTTTAACCTATACTGCGCTCGCCATTTAGTTAGTGGTCACTCGGACTGTGATTTTACCACAGCGGGCCTTGAAACCATTTCCGCAAACACATGGCATCAAGGCTGTTTATGGTAACAATTAAGGCTTTAAAGATGCCTGGACAAAAAGACAAATTAAAGCCCATCCTTCCTATACACCAACCAGCCCACAATGTCTGGAGCTGGAGACCCCGTCCCCGAGCTTTCATCCCGATCGCTCATCTAGCAGAAATTGATTAAAGGCTCTCTAGATTACTTCCTTTTCACAAAGCTATTATTTTCCAATAACAGGGGTCCAGTTTGAAGACTGTTTAACCATTGTGCCCCTCCGCTCATTCTTATTTGTGTTTTTGTTAGTAGTAAATGAAGCGGCCTCGCTGTTTTTCCCGCTCGTCATCAGGCTCTAATACCGGAGCTGCTTGGGTAACATTAGACGCTTAAACGTCTCTGAGCACCAGACCTGTCACGACTCTGAGTGAAACCAGTCACCCTCCAGACCTCGGCACAAAGGGCCCGGGTCACAAAAGGTTCTCTGAGAGAGTCTACTGTTGTATTTAAATGCTTTTGAAGTCGCAAACAACAGAGTTCATCTGGATAATAGTGGTCCCTCATGACTTTGACCTCTCTGGGACAAGATTCCCCCATGACTGTAAGGCTTCTTTTCTTCCTACCGCTCCACTCATCACCTACGAGTCATGCTATCCCTTCCGGGGATCATCGGCAGGGTTAGCAGGGTTAAAGGATCAATGCAATTTCTGCTGCGCTTAACAATGGAAGCAGACCTGCCATTCGGGGATTAAAAATGTGGAAGTGAAAAAGACTAACTAGACTATTAACACTAGATTAGTCTGGCAACGAAGGGAAAAGTTGGCTGCCTAAGAAAAGAAATAAAGAGGATTATGATAGTGAAGCTACATCTCAAGTTCTTGATATGGTTTTTCAAAACATAGGAATAGGAATACGTCATGCTTTCTGCTTAAAGGGATAGTTCCCTCAAAAATTAAAATTCTGGCTTTATTTCTTCTAAACCTGTATGAATAAAAGTTCAGTCTTTGAAAGATATCTTGGCCACTTTTCAAAACAATAGAAGTGAATGAGGACCAACAACAACAACAAAAAGATAAAAGTGGTCAGTAAGACTTGTACACTTTATTCATATGACATGTGATGTGAAAATTTAGACATTATTATTTCACAATGCATTAAAATGTTTAATGGCAACATTTCTGCTCTGTTCACAATGCAAAGGCATTGAATGACTTCAGGAAAATTGGAATATATTACACAAGTCTTATTTTGGTGCTTTTGGAATTTTTGGAGTCCACCATTGTAATTGCACAGAAAATGACCAGTGTATTATTAAAACCTATATTCCTTTTTATGTTCCATAGAATAATGAAGTGAATCTTCATTTTTGAGTGCAATAATCTTTAAGAATGAAGCTGAAAAGATAGAAAAACAGCTGGCTGACATAAAAGATGAAGATAAAGAAGAATGAGACACTTTGATTCTTGAGAGGAACACCAGAAGAATGCTTGGCCTTTCAGAGTGTGCTTGGCAAACAGGATGTTCCACCGCTTTAAATACAGCAGTTATCCAAAACACCTGAAACAGCTGCTTTTATCTGGGTTCGGTAATCGAAACAAGAATATATTTTCCATTCTTGTTCACCTGTGTATGGCAAATTCAACCCATTTAAGTCTCATTTTGGCAACATAAAACGTCTTAAAAATACGTGCATGAAATATAAACCTCAAAAGAGGGGGAAGTCCGCTTGGGGGAAAAAAAAGAGATGCTTATAAATGGTTTTGCCAAGAAAGCATTACAGTACATACGCACATGCAGGTGGTCCCAGACACACTACACAAACAGGCGCGTTTGATTGGACAGCAACTTCACTGGTGGCTTTGGTGATTAATCTGATGGTGACTGACTTTTATCTGGAGACACCTCACAGTTTGGAGACAAGTAACAGCAGGTACTGTTATGTCTCATGTCGTAGGCTTCTAGCATTGTGGAGGATAGTACGGGTCAAAGAAGATGTTTTGAAAAATAAAAATAATCACACAATTGACCTACTTGTGCGCTTGAGCATACTAATAACTTCAATGCAATTTCCTCACACTCTATATAATAAAGGTTCCAGGGTTTTGCAACGATTCCCTTGAAGAAATATTCTGGGTCCTCAAAGAACCTTTCAGTCAAGAGAACTTCAAAGAACCATTTTTCTTGGTGTGAAGACCATTTTAATAATCTAAAGTAACCTTTTCCACTGTAAATAACCTTTTGTTGCCTTGATTAGGCATCTATGCCTCTGTGTGTCACACTGAGTATAAACATACAATGATCATTTTGTTGCACAAATAAAAATGATATATATGATGTTTTATCATGTGCATTTGAAGACAGGCCAAACTAGGATATTGCAACGTACCCATTCACTCAATGTTTATGTAAGCACCAGTTTCACTAATCGCACAAAGATATATACCTTAATGCAATTAAAGCAGATTTTGTTGAAAATTAACTGATTAGAAGGATGCCACCATTGAAAACAAGCTAATGAGTTAATGCCTCATTGACTCATGACTTTGGCGGGAATATTGGGAAGTTTCCATGGAGAGAAAGAGATGAGAACAACTGCAAAATTATATTAAAGTATGAGTTACGAGTGAATTGGTTAGATATTCTGCAGACATCTCAGCTCTGTTGCTTCTGCCAATAAAGACTAATTTTGACATCTGGAACTCTGCGACATGAGTGATTTTCGCAGGGAAGAGAAGGCTTCCTCAAGGACAGTGTCAAATCTTCTTCTTGGAATCATCAATGCCAATAAAGGACCTTTACCTTTCTTTTCTGAAGGTATTTGAAATTACAATTTCTGTTCCGAGCAATAATTCAAACATACTTCAAAGCAAAATGTTTCTCCTCTATGCCCCGCCTATGAAACGCGTTGATTTTTTCAAAGCTCATCGCTCTGAAAAGCGAGTTGTGCTCTGATTGGCCAGATATCAAGTGCGTTGTGATTGGCCAAATTCCTCAAGCGTGTGATGGAAATGTTACACCCCTCACCATACTGTGATGCCGTGTCCCGGCATGATGAGACAAAAACAATAAAACCCATTACAAATCAGGGACATTTGTAGCATCCAGTGGGGACATAATTACTGATTATAATGCCTTATACTGTCTTTAAATATAGAAACGTGCAGCACACTGTTTTGGAACAGTGTTGTAAATACAACTTAACTACTGATTTCTAGTTGTGTCCTCTTTTGGAAGATTCGCTTCCACAACGAAACACACAGCATCTTTACAGATATTCTTTATGCATCCAGAGCTTGTAACACTCCAAAGAAAATGACCCCTTTAATTGCTGTCTTTTGTCGATTTTGACCACTTTCCTGGTTTCTTTGAGGGGAGGCCTTTTCTGATCTTTCACTCTAATATTGTGAAATAAACTTGTGCAATTACATATGAATTCAAAATAAGAAAATGATTCGGATAGCAGCAGCTTCTGTTTCTGCTCTAATTGTTGCAAAACTATGCCGAATGCTGGGGCTTTATGTTAGAATGGGTTTGTGTTAGGGAACACTGTACTTTTTTTCTTTCAAATCAAACTTAAGATTTAAGATGGTAAAGTTTAATGTTTAAGAATCAGGCAGAAGCAGAGAGGAGGTGATCTTTAGTGGATGTTCACATGAGTGTTGACTACCTCAAAAGTGGACAACCTGAAAATGTTTCAGACCACATTTACACCTGTATTTAGCATTGTCCACTTACATTTAGTAATTTTTAAATTTAGTCATTCTGCAGATGCTTTTATCCAAACAAACTTACAACTGTGGAATACATAAATTAAAGAGGCGAACAGCCACGGGAAGTGCTCATAATACCAAGTTTCAGGCATTGTTCAAATAAGTACAATCTAGAAAGAAAGAAATAAATAAAGAGAAAGACCTGATACCAACCGCAACCGGTAGCCAGCGCAAGTCGATAAAGAGAGGTGTGAAATGGGCTCTTTTGGGCTTGTTGAAGACTAGTCATGCTGCTGTATTCTGAATCATTTGTAGAGGTTTGAATGTGCTTGATGGAAGTCCAGCCAGAAGAGCATTGCAACAGTCTTTGAAGGTCATCTGGCCATCAAGATTTCTGACTGAAGTTGATGGGGTGATTGTAAAAGAATCTAGCTGGATGGTGAAATCAAGCTGTAGAGTTGGAGTGGCAGGGAAGACAAGAAGCTCAATCTTTGCCAGGTTCAGATGTAGGTGATGTTCTTTCAACTTGTGATCAAATCGACAAAAACAAATCTGAAACCAGGTGTAAAAAGGGCTAAAGTTCGGTCGCAAGCATAGCATGCTTTCTGGAGCTTCTGAAGCAGATGATATGACTTGTGTCTCCTGAGCGGACCTTTCATCATCAATTTGAGCGTCAAAAGAACGAGCGCGTTTAAACGAGGAACCACAGCATACTCTTTGACAGAGGGGAACAAAGCTGGCTTTTGTGAGCCTGTTCTGGGAGGCCAGTAGCTCTTGTCATGTACATGTGAAATTAATTATGAGGAAATACTAAAACACTTGGGTGGAAATTGCTTTTCACCAGATGTTCCGCATGTGAGGATCAATTTAGTATTCTTAGCAAAGCGAAATGACTCCATAAGTTTGATTCTAGCCCCTTTGATGGAAGCCAATCTGTCACTCAAAGCATGTAAAAAAAGGAGCTAAACTTCTATGCTACTGTTTGTTCCACTTTATAGAGCCTGAGGTAATATGATTACTTAACCAGGTTAGGAAAATAGAATGTTTCGTTCTTAGGTAGAATTTGACAAGGGGGCCCAGTCTTTCTCAATGATCCATACACAAACCAACCGAGAGGGCCTCCGATCTCAGTGACGGGAACAGGGGCCAAATGAATCAAAGATGAATTACAGCCATATGAAATAATTAATTACCCGTCTTATTTACTTTTAACAGGACTTCTGTCTCCTCTCATTGAGTTTCTCTTCTGTCTTCGGAAAACACTGCATGGCTCACATCCACGTTAGATGATCTACAGGCAGTCCTGAAATACAGAATATTGAATTAAGGTTGGGAACACTGCCTGTAAGCCAAACTTAGATTTTCATGAATGAATGAAGTCCTGCTGGAGTTCACTCTTTAATGCGTCATAGGATTTCTGTTTGATTAATAGTGTTGCCACAATGCAGAAAAATTAGGCAATTAAAAAAATTCTGCATTTAATGAACAGAGTAATCTCAATTTATTTTTGCTGAAATTAGAAAAAGAGCAGAATATTCTCATGTGTCTCATCTAGAGTTACAGAATTAGACTGAACAATGTTAAAAACTCAAAGATTAACTCAAATATTCCTCAAACTGAACTGAGAACAGGTGTCAATAAAGAATTAGCATATTACAATGATTTCTAAAGGATCGTATGACACTGAAGACTGGATAAATGCAATATAAATTGCAATACTATTTCAAAATATTACTGTTTTTATTGTATTTTGTCAAATAAATTCAGCCTTGAACATAGGACTTCTTACAGACTTCAAACAGTAATGTATCTCTAAGCAATAAAATGTTCTTCTGGTTTTAGCTTTTAGGGAATATTTTAGGTTATTTACAACTCTGTCTATGGGCAGCATTCGAGGCATGCTAGCGATTACCACAGACAAAAGCAGTAAAACAGCAGGCAAGAGGACGGCACCGTGAATTAACATTTCAAGTATGTGACTATCACAGTGTTTTTAAAGTATAACCATAACATGTGTTTGCTTGAGACCAGTGTAATAGAATCACTTCCCAACTTTGTCTGTCCAAAGTTTAAAACAATCTTTCCACACCATGATCAGCTAAAAACAATAAACCTGGTTGGTTACATTTACTTACACTTACACTTACACTTGCAATCCGGCCATGTTTGGAATAGCATACTACTTATTTAGTATATCCAACCATATCCAATACAAATTGTCATCAAAGTTATGTGTCACTTTTTAATAAATAGGGTGAGCATCAATATCTCAAACTGTAGATATCTAAATCGGTAAACACACTGCATAGTCTGCAGTAAGCAGTGTACTAGTATTTATTAAGAATACAGTGTTTGTTCACATAGGGAAAAATGTACAATCGACAATCATGCATATTATGTAATTCAACCATTCATATTATACATGCTTAAACAAAAATAAAAGTGTATGACTGTAAATACAGGACAAATCCACTGAGGGACAGTAAAATTATTTTCTTATATGTGACCCTGGATCTTAAGTCTCTGGGGTATATTTGAAGCATCAGCCAAAAATACACTGTATGCGTCAAAATTATCAAAACTTAATTTTTGATTAGTAATATGTATTGTTAAGAACTTCAGATGAACAATTTTAAAGGCAATTTTTTGAATTATTATTTTTTTCCTCCCTCAGATTGCAGATATTCAAGTTGTATCTCGGCCAAACATTGTCCTATCCTAACAAACCTACATCAATAGAAAGCTTATTTATTCAGTTTAAATATCATGTATGAATCTCAATTGAAAGAAATTTACCTTTATGACTGGGTTTGTGGTCCAGTGTCACATAATGTAATCGACTACATGCTATCCACAGACAATAAGTTGTAAATAACTTGAAATAGTCCTTTAAAGGTTTTTATTGCTATATTTTGAAACATTTAAAGAGAGCGTCTGGCTATATTCAGAAAAGCATATACTCACACTACTTTTTCAGCATTCAGTATGCATACAAAGTAAGCATATTTTCTGTATGCATGGAATACTCAGATAAACAATTAAAATTAATCAAGTATTGAGTATGCAATAAATAAATTAAAAAATTTGATTAAAAATGCAAAATGACCATATTTATTTCAAAGTGTCATAGTCATTTGACAACAACATAGTACGCCACTGTTTGAAATGTTGCTGCTTGCCTACTGTTTCTCTGACTCTTTTTAAACCATACATTCAGTACAAAGCAAGATAACTGAACATGGCCTCTTCCTGTTTCCTCTGTAAGTGGTCTCTGAACATCAGGTGGAAGGGGTACCAGCAGATTCAGGGAGGTCTTCGAACCCGGATCAAAGAGGTGTGTTTTTGAGCATCTGGGGTTTGTTTATGACAATGTTAGTGGCACATCACGGTAATGGAGTGTGTGATGATGGGGGTGGGGGTAGAGAAAAAGCGAATTACAGGCACAGTATTTACCCATGTGGATGAATAGACATCAGCCACTATTTGATTCTCTGCTGTAATTTAAGGCAGTGTTTGATCCAGCTGATTATCCTCTACACTTTGTGAACCCAGAGCAGTTTTTCACAGAGATAAATAGAGCAAACATGCAATTAAGTCACATGACCCGAGAGGGCTGGAAACTTGCTGTGAGTTCTGTCTTAATTTATTGTCTTTCTTTTTTTCTGTGAAAAGTGCTGGACTCCTTCTCCATGATAAAAAGAAAAAATAGCTAATATGATTAAATTGTGTATATTTGATGTGCATGTCATTATATAATACTGGCTATTTTTCTGATTTTGCTTTATTTGCCAGATTCAAAATAGAAATCTTTTTCACATTATAAATGTCTTTGCTGTCATTTTTGATCCATTCAGTGCATCTTTGCTCAATACAATTATTAATTTCTTTCTTTCTTTAAAAAAACAAAAACAAATCTTTGTGTGAAGAACATTGTTAACACTAGGCTGGAAGTTTTCAAGACCCGCGACTCAAGTCCCATTCTTTACTGGGAATGCAACTACATAATATTTGAAAATATAGACACAGTTTCATAAGGCAGATTAAATGAAACTTTTAAATTCCTACAGCTGTTCGCTATGAAACATCACGGTCCAGGGTTATGTCAATATCAGCTACGATGCAAAACAGACAAGTGCAGGTATTTAGATAAGTGTTGATAAGTGCACAATCGCATCTTACTAAATACACAGTTCAACATGAGTATCCCGTAACGTGCCACAAGAGGCGTGCTCAGTTAAATGTTTACACAGCTGCTCTCAAGATTATTATTATTGTGAAACCACACACTTTTAATGTTGCTGTGTGGATGCCAAGACGTGTCTGCTCTTTACCTCCCTTCTGAGCACTTCCAACTCTTCTCCATACAGCATAGAGCTCAAAGTGACAGATTCATAGGAGAGTCGATGAACGTTCGGACATTATATTACACATGTCTCCGGACGTGTTGTAGAAAGATAATAAAGAAGTTGTCGCTGATTTTACAAAAGAAATACGTCTGCCATGTGCACTTTGCTGGGCCCTCTGTTTTTTTACCTTTCTACAAATACTTGGCATGCTCTGTACAGAGACACTACTTTTAAAGCAATAGTTCGTTCAGAAATTTGGTTTAAACCAAAAGAAGAACCCAGAGAAGAAGTTTGTCAGTGCTGTTTTCTTCCACAAAATTGTTGGATGGGTACTTGTAAAGCTCTACAACATAAAAAAAAAAAAAAAAAAAAAAAAAAAGGAAAGCTACTTTAAAACAATGTACTGTACATTGTGCAAAGTGGTAAAACTTAATATGACTTAATATGACTTACATACGTAAGCTTGTTAATGTCACAGGATTTAAAAAAAAGAAGGTAATTGCAACTCTGAGAAAAAACATCTGAATTGCAAGATATAAACGCAAAATTGTGAGATATAAACCCACAACTCTGAGAAGTGAGACGGAAAATTGGAAATCCAATAAAAAAAATTCTAAATTGTGTTTCTTTTTATTTATTAAATTTTTTTTGTGGTGAAAACAACAAAAACATGATTGTGGAATGTAAACTCAGAATTCAGAGATAAAGTCAAACTCACAATAGCAAGATATTACCTCAGAATTGAGAAATATAAACTCGGAATTGTTGAAATTAAGTCAAAATTGCAAGAAAATATGACCAAATTGTGAGATATAAATGCAGAATTGCGTTAAAAAAGTCTGAATTTTGAGCTATTAATTTGCAATTAGATTTATTTTTATTTTTTATTTAATGGCGGGAACGGCTTACATAGTTATATGTTATTTGTGTATTATTTACTGCAAATCTTGTCTTGAAAAGTGCTTGACAGCTGTAGTCACCATTCACTTGCATTAAAAAGAGTAGCTTGGACATCCCGGAGAAAGAAACAAACAAAAAGGGTGAGTAAACAACGACAGAAGTGTATTTTGGGGTGAACACTTCCTTTAAGATCCCAGGTTTGGTTTTTAAAGCCCAAAAGCCTTGACATGTTTTCGTACCATAAGGGGTGAGCGGAAGGGCAGAAATAGATTTGGACAAAACAAAGCATTATAAACTCAGAAATGCTTGACAATCATGCCTCAATCAACAAGTCCATCTGAGGTATGGGATCTACTTGTAAAGACTGGATGTAAATTGTGTATCTTTCCATGAAATAACACAAGCCTCTCACAGGAACTCTCCCCATTTCGTTTGACTTGTACCCAAATGCAGTGTTTAGGGTTGTCTATCTTTGGTATGTGCACTTAAGGTTGCCTCTCAAGTGTAAACCTGCAGGCCAGGTGACACAACCCACCATCAGATGCCTCCAAATATCCCTCTGTGCAGACGTGGTGTCAGTCAGTCGAGCTCAAGTGTCTGCTGAAGACTTTGTCAAAGTCTAGAAGAAAGATTAATGTCTTGTTTTCTCTACTTGTCAGATGATATATGTGGAATAGGTACGAAGTAGGCCGCCCATTTCGAGGTCACGTCTAACCGCAAGCAGAAAATTATATTTGTGGGGGAAAAACAGAACACTTGGCCTTTCCTGAGAAACTCCAAAGGGCCGCGCACCAGCCACGTCCACTAGTGCATGTTTGCTTTCCAATGTCGCTTTGACAAACGTCGAACGTACAGCAGCTCTTTTCGTAGTGTGGCACGTTTTCCGTAATTGACATTAAATTTACCACTGCATCCATTAATCTAAATGAGCCCCCTCCGGGTGTTTTTTTTAAAGGTTTCTGCTGCTATGTATAGCTGGAGCTTCTTATGTCTGCGGAGGAGTCTATAAACAGCTGCATGTGCTTAAGCGGAGAAATGTAAATCTTGACACGGGATGTTTATGCAGCCCAAGCTTCTAATCATGCGAACGTATAATTCAGTGACATGTGGTGTCTTTACGAGAGCAGTTTGATTCAAAGGGCAGATCCCTGTATTTACCAGTCTCTCTCTGAACCCCGAGAGCGTTATATCTCTCATCTCAACTCTTCAGATCTACTCAAGTTTTCTGTAGTGGTAGGAAACTCTCTAAAGACCTTAGAATAGATTACCAAAAATGTAAATTAATATTTTTTTTTTCCATATTAAATTATCCACATAAAAAGTCCATACAACTTGTGCGCTATTGCAAATCTTCTGAATTCATATTATAGAGAGACTGATGAAACTGATGTCATTCACTGAACGTGCCATTTTGTCAAGTTTGACATCAGTGATTTATGGAAGCCCATTTATGCCACTGAATAAAAAATAAAATGAGGTAATAGCGACTTTTTTATTGCATAATTCTGAGTTGTGAATTAGTTCTATTTTTTACTCTCTTGCAATTGCGAGTTTACATCTTGAAATTCTTGCATTTTTTCTCAGAATTGCGAGATGTAAACTCGCAATTGCGAGAAAAAAGTCTGAATTGTGAGATATGAACTCGCAATTTGAAATGAAATCAAATCTACAAGACTTGCAATTCTGACTTTATAAAACACAATTGTGAGTTTCAGAATTCTATATATATATATATATATATATATATATTTTTTTTTTTTTTTTTTTTTTTTTTTTGAATTTTGAGAAACTTTTGTGACGTAAAAATTTACCATTAGTTTGTTTTATTTTTGTATTCAATGTCAGAAACAGGCTTCCATAGTGGTGTTTGGTTAGGACACACAGATGACCCAATTTATTATTGCCGAACCTGAATCACAGCCACTATATTTGAAAGCAATCACATAAAAGAAGCTTTTCATTAAAAAAAAACTTCTGGTCTATTGCTAACACAAAACTACCACGTGACTTCAGAAGACTTTGTGTAGAATACTACAATACTAAAAGTACAATGTGAGTCATATGGATCACTTTTATTACTTTTATGGTGTTTTTGGCCTTGACAGATGTGGGGACTATGAAGTGACTCATGGAAACTGCTGCATAAAGATTTGTCAAAAAAATCTAATCTTTGCTCCTCTGAAAATAAATAACATTCAGGTTTAGAAACACATGAAGATGAAATAAGGACAGAATTTCACTCCTATTTTTATTAATATTTCACTGCATCACACTGTTGTGTGAAGAGAGCTACAAAACCCCAACATTATGAAACATTATGAAGCCTTCTCTATAAAATATTTAAACATCATACATTTTCTTGGAAGTGATGAAAGCCTGTGTCTACCTTGCACTTGTTTAATAATTTGCTTGAACTTTACTACCACCCTTCTTTTGTTCTTTGACAGACTGTTACTATCCATTTTAATATTTCTGTAATTGCTGTCTTGTCCTAGAAGGATTTCCAGTGCTAAATATAGCACTATATAGTCCAATGAACCCATCAATATAACTCTGAAAAGTACAGAGAGCGTGTCTATAACTCAGAGAACTTCAGCCTGAAAAGCAATACATATAAATATATTTATACAGTACAGAACAAAAGTTTGGACACACCTTCTCATTCAAAGAGTTTTCTTTATTTTCATGACTATGAAAATTGTAGATTCACACTGAAGGCATCAAAACTATGAATTAACACATGTGGTATTTTATATGGAATTATATACACAACAAAAAAGTTATAAGTTATATGAAAATATGTCATATTGTAGGTTCTTCAAAGTAGCCACCTTTTGCTTTGACTACTGCTTTGCACACTCTTGGCGTTCTCTTGATGAGCTTCAAGAGGTAGTCACCTGAAATGGTCTTCCAACAGTCTTGAAGGAGTTCTCCGAGAGATACTTAGCACTTGTTGGTCCTTTTGCCTTCTGTCTGCGGTCCAACTCACCCCTAAACCATCTGGATTGGGTTCAGGTCCGGTGACTGTGGAGGCCAGGTCATCTGGCGCAGCACCCCATCACTCTCCTTCTTGCTCAAATAGCCCTTGATGCCTTCAGTGTGACTCTACAATTTCCATAGTCATGAAAATAAAGAAAACTCTTTGAATGAGAAGGTATGTCCAAACTTTTTGTCTGTACTGTATGTACTGTATATATATATATATGTATATATATATATATATATATATATCCATTGTCTGTGTGTGTGTGTGTATATATATATATATATATATATATATATATATATATATAAGGGGTGTAACGGTACGCAAGAATCACGGTTCGGTACGTACCTCGGTTTTAAAGTCACGGTTCGGTTCATTTTTCGGTACAGTAAGGGAAAGAAATGCAAACATTAAACTGCAGGTTGTTTATTACTATACACTTTTTTAAAAATACTTTTTAATAAAATATTTATAAAATAAAAAAAGAATAAGAAATAAAATACTGCTGCAAAGCTCTCCACTAAATAACATACTCTCAGTCTCAAACCAATATCATATAATAAAATATAATGAAAAATATAAATAAATAACTATGATTACAGTGCAGCATTACCAATCCCAGCTTGTAGGCCTGCTTCACCAGAACCATGCCGTGCCTGCTGCTGTAGGTAACAGGGAGACCGCCGACAGACCAGGCTCTTGTCTTCATGACAACAATATCTATACTTCATGTTGAGCATAAATATAAAGCCTACTGATAAAGGACACTGTCAACAGTATTGACTGCAAAATAGACTAAGTTTGACAGGTGCAATATTTGAAAATCGATAATTATTAATTTATTTTTTAAATTACATTTATATCTGAATTTATGTCAACCTATAGACTTTCAAACAAAGTGTCATGAATTAATATGTATTTGTGTACAAAATGACATATAAACATATTTTCCTATTCTATTTTGCCTGGAAACGCTTCCAACACGCTTGCGTGTCACATGAAAGATAGGCGTCAGTTCTATTTCTAGCATGCACGTGTTTTCCGCGCGGCGAGTTGCGCATCTCACGCAGGCAGTCTGCAAGCTCTAACCTGTTAACATGGGAGCCGAATTAAAAACAGACACACCACGCAGCTGAGACGCTTGCGCCACGCATCCAGTGTCTCGCCGGCCTTAAGTCAGCTGCAGGGCGGGATTTGCGCTGAACGCGGAGACTTCCGCCACTTAATATGTTCGTCTGAAAACACGAAAATGTACTTATAATCCGCGCACAAAATATTGCATTTCCGAACCGAAAGCCCTGTACCGAAATGGTCCGGTACGAATACACGTACCGTTACACCCCTAATATATATATATATCCTAGAATAATATTATAAAACAGTAATTGGCTAATTGAATTGAATCACCTGTTCAAATTCTCATTAATGCAATAATCTAATCAGCCAATCACATGGCAGTTGCTTCAATGCATTTGGTGTGTGGTCCTGGTCAAGACAATCTCCTGAACTCCAAACTGAATGTCAGAATGGGAATGAAAGGTAACTTAAGCAATTTTGAGCGTGGCATGGTTGTTGGAGCCAGACGGGCCGGTCTGAGTATTTCACAATCTGCTCAGTTACTGGGATTTTCACGCACAACCTTTTCTAGGGTTTACAAAGAATGGTGTGAAAAGGGAAAAACATCCAGTAAACGGCAGTCCTGTGGGCGAAAATGCCTTGTTGATGCTAGAGGTCAGAGGAGAATGGGCCGACTGATTCAAGCTGATAGAAGAGCAACTTTGACTGAAATAACCACTCGTAACGTAAACAGAATGAGAACATGGATCCATCATGCCTTGTTACCACTGTGGTGCTGGTGGTGGTGTAATGGTGTGGGGGATGTTTTCTTGGTACACTTTAGGCCCCTTAGTGCCAATTAGGCAACGTTTAAATGCCACAGCCTACCTGAGCATTGTTTCTGACCATCTCCATCCCATTATGACCACCATGTACCCATCCTCTGATGGCTACTTCCAGCAGGATAATGCACCATGTCACAAAGCTCGAATCATTTCAAAGTGGTTTCTTGGACATGAAAATTAGTTCACTGTACTAAAATGGCCTCACAGTCACCGGATCTCAACCCAATAGAGCATCTTTGGGATGTGGTGGAATGGGAGCTTTGTGCCCTGGATGTGCATCCCACAAATCTTTTTTTTCATTCACTATTTTCATTCATGGTTCACAAAAACACTGACTCTAAGCTTGAAAAGTACAATGGCATATTGTTGCGTTTGCTTGAAATGACCAGTGGGGCCTTAACCATGATTAAGACTCATGGTGGTGGTTCAGGTCAGATTTGAACAAGACCGTGGAATTTTAGTGAAGCGTCCTGCCAAACAACTGTTAGCACAATGTAAGGGGCTCAGTCTGCAGAGTCATCTCCATGCCTTTTCCCAGACAGACCCATGGAATGTAGGTGATGACAGAAGCTCCACTCAGCTCCGATGGAGGACAGAGGAGAGACGCTCTGGTACTTTGATGCTCCTTAATGATGGCTGCTCTTCATCGGTTAGCCGAAGTGCTCAATAACATACTGCTTGATTCATCCATGCAGACAGATGACTGACAAAACCCCATGTTCTACACTCACGGAGGTTTGGGATGGAGTCAAGAGGATTTGTGGGCGGAATTCTCAGATTTCGTTCTGCATGCAGCTTTGTGCATATTGAAATAGCTGTGATGGTTAGGAAACCAAAATTCTTTGACTGTTGTTCTGAGTTCAGGGTTTAGGCTTAAATTGTCTTGGATTTATTTAAGGTCAGAAAGAAAGTGACCATAAGGCAGTAAATAAAAAGTCTTAAGAGCTGAATGTTCCCTATGCATACACTGTACAATTTTTTTTCTTTCAAATTTGTATAAAACATAATTGAAAAAAACAATATTGTTCTGAGTTCAGGGTTTAGGCTTAAATTGTCTTGGATTTATTTAAGGTCAGAAAGAAAGTGACCATAAGGCAGTAAATAAAAAGTCTTAAGAACTGAATGTTCCCTATGCATACACTGTACAATTTTTTTTCTTTCAAATTTGTATAAAACATAATTGAAAAAAACAATAGTCAAAGTTAAATAAAACTAAGATTACTGGAGTATTTTTTTGGCACTTTCACAATATTGACTTTAGCTCAACCATTGGTGTGAGTTTAGGGTGGAGCAATCAGTTTTCCAACCAATGGAAGGAAAACTATTCCTTAAAGGAAAACTATTTGGAAACAAGCATTTTTCAAGTTACATTAGTTGATCTCTAGTGACTTTAAAAATAACAATCAATCTATTAAATATATCTGTTCACTTAAATATATGTTATCTCCATACACTGATGGACAGATGTTTGGAATAATTAAGGTTTTTACGTCTCTTATGTTCACAAAGGCTGCATTTATTTGGTAAAAAAAATAATTTCTACAAATGTATTTTAAAAAATATGAAGCAGCACAACCGTTTTTTTTTTTTACATTGACGATGTTTCTTGTGCAGAAACATTCTCTGCTCTCCCAAGCTTTAGATCAAAGATTCAGCAAAGCCCCTGAAAGCATAAACACAATATTTCATATAGGTCCCTTCTTCATTTGTAATTTAAATGAGTGACAATATTCCCACCAAACCAAGCTTTGGAGCAGAATTTTTACCCACAGGCCGTAGGCATTTGTGTAACAAAACAGATAACTTTGAGCAAATAATGAGATGGAATTTAAAAGATAACATTTCATCCCATCAGAGAATAATTAGATCAACCATCAATGAATTAGATAGTGACTTTAGGTTTTTTAACAGGGCACTGGGGTAAAATTGAAGCAAACGAACACCTCGCTCCACACCAGCAGACCTCGTGGACACAATCTCCTCGCCTGGGTTCAGCCCACACTAGACAATAAGGCAAAGATAAACATTCTTTTCACTCTCCGCAGTCCTCTTGTTTTGAGTAATTAAGGCTACTTAATATGCATTGTGAAGTGTTATCCCTGAATCTAAAGCACCTTTGGCCAATGGTGAGATTAGGGCACTGTGTTAGACAACAAGGTGAAAGTTAGGGGAGCAGCAACTAGAAATAAAAGCACATAAATGTTTTTTATTGCAACTTTAACAGACTACATATTCCTTATAAAACTAGTGCACCCGAAAGCTATCTGTAATCATTTAAGTGATCATCTGATTTGTGCACTGAGCTCACTTTTACTGGCCAGGACTGGTAGAGACCAGTATCACCTGAGGAATGGAATGCATCAGTGCATTTTAATTGCTAAGTGGATGATCCAGGGATCATCCCTCATAAAATGTTATTGCCTTGGAAGCACACAAAGATGTCTTTTGATCTCAATGGGGTTTAATCCACTGCTGTCTCTCCCATCTCAATGGCCCAGTTGCTTTTGTCAAAACAAACGTGCCATCAACACATAATTGAAATGAACACCTTGACCGATGAGGGGTTTTCATATGCGGATTCCTTCCACATACGTGCTGTTGACTAAGCAGACGTCCGCAGATTTGTCTAATAGTAATGGTTTCAGTCTGACTTTCCTAAGTCATGGCATCAGACAGGCACAGCATGTTTATGTCCCACCTGTATGCCTCTGTGGAGCACAAAACAGCATTTTATTACCCATAAACTTGGTATAAACAAAATCTAGAGTAACTATATAAACATCAATTTTTATCAAAGGGGTTTTAAAAGCTGCTTCTCTCTTTCTGTTTCCTTGTTCTAAGTCTGGATTCAGGAGAGGAGGTCACTTTTAAACCCCCCTGGTCTGAGAGAGCAAAGGGCATTGCAATTGCAAACCCGTTAATGAGCATAGTCGTAAAACTAGATTTAAACCAGCCATTAACACATCTTGATCAATTATAACCAGGGATTTAACTTCTTCACGAATGGCCAAAAGTATTGCGTGGCTCATCTTCTAAGTATGGGTTAATATCATGTCATGCTTCAAAAGGCGTTAGCCTTTTTTATAATATAGTATGTTTCCTGAGGGTTCAAGAGAAAAAAGTAGAAATTATTTATGCAAAACAAACACAATGTTGCGTAACAGACACATCAGCAATCAATTCACACATATCATTATTATTCAAATAGCAAAGAATCTAGGATCTTACTGTGATTCACACCTTGATAGTGTGAAATGTTTGTGATATAAGTATTGTTCTGGGTAGATATATTTATATATAACATATATTAACATGTAGTTGTAAAATATAATGTTTTACACTATTTTATAGAACAATTACACATATTTTATATTATATTAATACAGGGGATTTACAACTGAGGGCCAGGGACTTCCAGGGGGCATTAAGGGGTGCTAACTTGTATTTTTCCGTTGCCTTAGGCAATATTTTCTATAATGCTGCTTATTTTTTGTGTGACAGAAATACATAGAGAAGTAATATAGAAAAAAATAATTTAATTTAAATTAAAAAAAAAAATTCACAATCTTGTCCAGACAATATTTTAAGAAACCATTTCAACAAAATAAAATTTGAATATTTATTTATATTTTACATTACATTTACTATTTTTCTATGTTGGCATATTAAAAATGGCTTTTTATAAATGTGAATGTACAGTTGCCTTTATATTATAACACGGGAAATCATCATATTTGGGAGTGTTTTAGCACGATCAAAATGTCTGCAAAAGATAAAGAAATGTATTACAAAGGGATTTTAGCCAGTGATATCCCTCAGGCAACATTTTCTCTAAAGCTGTTGTGAATATATATATATAAAGAATATTCATTGTCAATCTGAAACAAAACAAATATTTTACAGGAAATATAATGCAATGACAAAAAATATATATTTATTTATTTATTTTTCTACATCACGTTTGTTATTTTCTAGTATTATATGTATGGGGCTATTTACACGTGACAATTTACTATGTTATAGTAACGGGACTAAAATAATTGGAAGCACCATAACGTTTGAAAATCCCTAATTGTAAATGTACTGAATTTTAGTGAAGTAACTGTTTAACTGAAGCATTTCTACATTCCTTCCCTGTTAAACTACCAACATGTTTACAGTGTAGAATACATAAAATCCGCGCAAGGACAAATTCGATCAATCAACATGCAACAGTGGGCCTGTTCAAACGTTTGAATGGAGAGAACGCGGCGCGTTTCAATGGACTTGAATGATGACAGTCATTGTGACATCACCAGACAACAAAAAGACTCGAGCTCGCGGAGTGAAGTGCTCCAATCAATGGCACAGACGCGGCGCGTGCTGGACGCAGAGACGAGTCTCCAAACAGCCTCCAAAAACATCTGCTGATCATCCTTTTTTAAGCGAAAAATGACAGATCCAGGACTTTGCAAACTCGCGCTGTCACTTTTGGAATTGCTGCTTTCTTTGCCTTAAGCGCTCGTGCACTTCATAAGAGTTTTGTACAGTCTAGTTTTTTTGAAGCGTTGCACAAGTATGAACAAGAAGAGGCGATTTGAGTTGCGGCGACTCTCTGTCGTGGGATAAAAAAAGTCACTTGTGGATTAAAACACGAATACATGAGGAATTTAAGAGAAAACGGGAACGCAGACCGGCCACAGCGCTTCCTCCTTCGGTAACGCCACATCTTCTTTCTTTAATATAAAGTTTTGCAAACAGTGCGCGCGCTTCAAAACCAGCGTTGACCATATCTATATCTCGGTGTATTGTATAACACTTCATAGAAGTGCATACATGTAGTCTGTATAAGGTCAGAAGGTATGCGCAAATGAAAAGAAAACACCTCTCTGCTTCCTTATCTTAAGATCTCTTTGTCGTCTTTGTTGCTTGAGTTGTTTTGCGTAAGATCTACCACCTGTAGCCTCACAACCCTAGCTCTACCTCAGCGAACCGGCTTTTGCTATACATTCAGTCTTTTTGAAGACTTTCCTTTCATGATCTAAAGGCAGACCCCCACCCAGACACTGCTGTCTTATCTCTCTCTAATTGCAGACTCCATGTCTGCTGTCTTCATGTCTCTCTTCTTTCGATTTCTTTTGATTCACTCTTTCCTGTTTCATCACATTTGTCTGACATCCTCTTTGGAGTCTCGTACTTTCACTGTAGATCAATCTCTTATTATACCCTGCGGCAAGAATATTGTTCTTAATCTTTTTGCATGCGTGTGAGTTCATTGCCTCAAAGACATCTCCAAAAGATCTAGATATGTCTGTGGTTTGAGTCAGCCGCAGGTTGAATGTGGCTAGGGATCTTTTCCATGCATATAAGTGGTTGGAACTCTGGGCTGGTATTCAAAATGTTTTAGGACTTAAAGGAGCAGGTATTCCATAATAACCAAACAAACTTTAAAATTCTATGAGTGATTAGAGGTCGGAACCTCTCTAGGGTGATTTATGACCCATTGTGCCAGCACTTGACATCAGATTGCTCAAGGGGGACTGTAGTTACAAGAAATGTATCGTACATTTAAAAAAAACAATGTTCTTTAATGGTTCTTTGAAGGAATATATATATATATTATTGTTCAAGTTTCTTGAGATGTTACATTACAGGTTCTTCAGATCAGTGTATTAGTTTCTGGCTTATTTAAAGCAAATGGTTTTCTAAAAAAAAACTAATTTGTGGAAGCTAAAAAGGTTTTTTTACCATGAAAATGTTTCTTATAAGAATGTTCTATGCTGAATTTAGAGTATCAATTTGACTAATTAGCATTTCCTCTTTGCAGGAACTGACTGAACATGGTCGCTGTGGTCCGCGCTCTCATGGTGCTGTTGCTCGGTCAGGTGTTGCTGGGAAGTACCACTGGACTCATTCCAGAGATCGACCAACGGAAATACAGTGATTCAGGGAGACACCCGCCGGAGCGATCCGATATTAACTTCCTGAAAGAGTTTGAGCTACGGCTGCTCAACATGTTTGGACTGAAGCGAAAACCCATGCCGAGCAAATCGGCAGTGGTCCCTCAGTACATGCTGGACTTGTATTATATGCACTCAGAAAATGATGACCCGAACATCCGGCGCCCAAGGAGCACTATGGGAAAGCATGTGGAACGGGCGGCCAGCAGAGCAAACACAATACGAAGTTTTCATCATGAAGGTGAGGCCTGATTTTGGTTGTGAATATGCTGTTCCAAATTTATTTAAAATTCAAATGTTTTATTTTGAGGCTTGAAAGAGCGTTTGTTTATTCCAGGAACATTCTAAAATTCTAAGGAATGATGTGACGAGACCATTTGGAAACTACTGACATTCCACAAACAGCTCTCACTGTTATTAAAGAAGCAAACAAATGCATCCTAACGGTGCCTTTACTGCAAATAATTGTTAGTGTCTGTCTTTTACAGTAGTTTTCTAGACAAGGTGTGGAGTTCATGCACTAGTTATTTTCCAAGAATCCGCAGACAAGCGGATATGCCATCTTTCGTACAGATATTGTATATTGAGTGTTTAGCTTTGCTCAACTCTTTATCACATGATTAAGATATTCTAGTCCAACTGTTTGAGCCAGTCAGGGGATTGTGGGTGGCCTTGTTGAATGGTCAGATTTGAATTCACTAGAAACAGAATCTGTATTTTATAATGAAATCATCCTGGGTGGCATGTCAGCTGAGTCACTTTTAGGCATGTTATCTGATTTAAATATGCCCTCTCTTGATCTGGAAGATATGAGCCTGTGAAAGTCAATGGCCTTGTTCATGAAGTCTTCTGTAGAGACTGTTTAGAGGTCAACATAAACTACCGCACACAATTTAGAAACATTTCATTTTAGTTTCATGGTAACATAGGAAAAATCATGCTAACCTGCTGTACTGTGTTAAGGAGAGGGACCCATATGAAAGTGAAAGTGAAGTGACATTCAGCCAAGTATGGTGACCCATACTCAGAATTTGTGCTCTGCATTTAACCCATCCGAAATGCACACACACAGAGCAGTGAACACACACACACACTGTGAGCACACACCCGGAGCAGTGGGCAGCCATTTATGCTGCGGCGCCCGGGGAGCAGTTGGGGGTTCGATGCCTTGCTCAAGGGCACCTAAGTCGTGGTATTGAAGGTGGAGAGAGAGCTGTTCATGCACTCCCCCCACCCACAATTCCTGCCGGCCCAAGACTAGAACTCACAACCCTTCGATTGGGAGTCCAACCCTCTAACCATTAGGCCACGACTTCCCACTATGAGAGTCATTACAGGCTGTTTAGGCGGCCCTGTAAAATGGCACAGATTCGAATGGATGACATCCAGTGGTCAAGCTGACACAGTGCAAACAATGATGCTTTTTGTGAGCTGATGTTGAAACAAACAATTTAACAAATGCAATAATCGTCATCCTCGTTTACTCCAAATGAGACATTTCTCATGCCCTCTGTAGTAATTGAGCACCTCCTACGCCTCAGGCTTCTCTTATTGTTTTAATATGGTTAACTCGGTGGTTGAGGACCTGACTAGATTTTTATCACAGCCCTCATAAAGTTTTTGATGTAAAATTGTTTAATAATAAGTATGGGTAAGTTCCATCCGATAAGGCACTGCTGAAATAACTTTGATTTGACGTTGAGATTCTGAGCTGAGATACGCAATCAGTTTCAAGGTAGCCATCATAAATGTACGACTTGTATGATTTGCTGTTTTGGCATAATGTACAAACAGAAATTAGGAATGTCAATAGACTCATAACTGTTGCTGACTGCTTTCGACAAGCCCCAACATGTTCACAGTCACTCCCCCTCAAGACGGATTCACTGGGAGAAAAAGGAAAAGGTGAAGAAAGACAGACAGAACGAGGGAAAGAAAAAGCTGGGCTTTCCCACATCAAATAAAGCGTGCTTATCTTCTGTAGGCTCTTTGTGATTATGAAGCAGATAGGTTGGATTATTGGGAATGGAATTTCCAAAACATCTCTTTTCAAAAGAGATTAAGCGAGCTCTTTGGTCTGAGAGCGTTTTATTTTAGGGCATTGAGTCGTAGGAGTATCTGTTCTTTCGCTGATTGCAACCTTTATTCAATAAAGACTTGGAAACAAGAGAATGTTGTCACTCTACAGCCACACAAACAGCCTCACGCTCGCAGCTAGCCTTTCATTTTAACACCTGGTTCTACCATATAATCTCTCTCTCAGGCCAGACAAGAAAATGCTGAGTGGAAAATCCTATTCAGACTCAAAGCAAAAATGTCAGGTTTCAGCCTGAAGTTCTTCAGAATCCAACAGTATTCTTTTGTTGTAGCCCAATTTGTTGACACGATCCTAACGCACTCTTTCTTCTGCCCTTCCAGAGGCTCTCGAGGCACTCTCCAGCCTGAAAGGAAAAACAACGCAGCAGTTTTTCTTCAACCTTACCTCCGTTCCTGCCCAGGAGCTGATCACGGCCGCGGAGCTGCGCATTTTCAGGGACCAGGTTCTCGGTGACACTGGTGCAAGTGGTTTCCACCGAATTAATATTTACGAGGTGTTCAGGCCAGCCCTGGCCCCTTCCACAGAGCCTCTTACCAGACTTCTCGACACCCGTCTGGTGCAGGACTCTCATACTCGCTGGGAGAGCTTTGACGTGGGTTCGGCAGTGGCTCGCTGGGCCCATGAATCCCTGCATAACCATGGGCTCCTGGTGGAGGTGCTCCATCCCGAGGAGTCAGAAGGATCCGCGGAGGTTGAGAGAAACCGGAGGAGGCACGTAAGGGTTAGTCGCTCCCTTCATGCGGACGAAGACTCGTGGGTGCAGGCCCGACCCCTGCTAGTGACCTACAGCCATGACGGTCAGGGCTCCGCCGTCCTAAATTCAAACCGAGAGAAGCGGCAGGTGCGGCAAAGGCCAAAGCAGCGCAGGAAGCAGCAACAGCGCACAAACTGCAGGCGGCACGCTCTCTACGTGGACTTCAGCGACGTGGGCTGGAACGAGTGGATTGTGGCGCCACCCGGCTACCATGCTTTCTACTGTCAGGGCGAGTGTCCCTTCCCGCTGTCGGACCACCTGAACTCCACCAATCACGCCATCGTCCAGACGCTGGTGAACTCAGTCAATTCCAATATTCCCAAAGCGTGTTGCGTCCCAACAGAGCTTAGTCCCATATCGCTGCTATACCTGGACGAGTACGAGAAAGTCATTCTTAAAAACTACCAAGACATGGTGGTGGAGGGCTGCGGGTGCCGATGAGAGCTACATCTCCCCAATGAAGACTGTTATTTATATAAAAGAACGTTCAAAGAGCTATTTTGGAGGAAGAAAAGAAATATATATGAATATATTTATGTTGACTGAAAAAAATGGGAAAATAAATATTTTAATGAGAGTGTTTGCTTTTTCTAGTGGCTTTTTCTACATGTCCCATGTACATTTCAAAATGAGTGCAATTGCACATGAAGTATAATGCTCAGATTTTTATTATGTATTTATTGCATAACCACTTTATTTGTAAATGATGTGTATTTATCATGAAAAAAATATATGATCTTCATTCAGTGTGCATCTGGGAATACATTATTTGAAACCAAAAAATAAACCATGGATGGTGTAGTTCTTTAAAATTCATGATATAACAAACATGCTGTTGCATAAATCCCTGTGGTTACTTATGTAATATTAGATTTCATGCAGACATTGAGATTCTGGTTTGAGTAAAGGCCCATTCACACCAAAAGACTATAACTATAAAGTTTTAATAAAGTTTCTTATTTAGAATAGGGAAGTCCACAGCACTACTGTAACTAATGGCATCATAATAATATTGGAATCCCTTTCAGAATGTTTTTTTTTTCTTCCAGCTGATAAACAATAAAAACATCGACAGCCGTTCAGACTTTACCTGATTGCAGCACATGCTTATAAAAATAGAACTTTATTGTGTGTTGATGTGGAAGCTAATATAATTATCAATATAGTTATCATTCTTGGTGTGAACGGGCCTTAAGAATTAAGCAGGTGTAGAATCAAGACATGGCAGAAACCAACATGCCATATACAATGAAGGCAGCATAACTATTTCATTTTGTGACGACTTTCCATTGATAAGGGGCAGTACAAACTATGAACAAATTTTTTTTATATTAAATTAAAATAATAATAAAAATGGGAAACAGTTTTTTTGAAACTACATGTCAACTAGCAGTCATTAAAGTATTATTAGACTATCTGCTTAATATCTAATAATACTTTATTTTGATGATCCCACAAAAAAACATTCTACTAACTAAAAGTAAGTTTGCAAGTACATGTCAACTTATTCTAGTAACCTTAACCCAACTCCTAACCTAACTGTCTAAAGACATCTAACTGTGCATTAATTAGAGTTAGCTGACATATAGTTACAAAGTTACTTAATAGTATGGCTTTTGTGGGATCATCAAAATAAAGTTTTTTATTTAATTTTTTATTTTGTTTTGTAAGCATGCATGGTCATATTAGTGGAATTTTTGGCTCTGTGAACTTTAGTGAAGTAAATCCAAAGATATAGCCATACATATAATTATTTTAAATAGATTTACCACAGACATCCATTGGATGGTTTGTCCAATGATGGATCAACACATCAGATGCACAGGTGTAATTATGTACGATCAAGTGTCATTCTAGGAAACAATTGCACTGGTTCTCTAGACAAGATTCATATCTCATCTAAACTGAAATATTCATGTAGAAACACTGAAATGTGTTTTCAAAATAATACATCACAATGACCCTGGAGCCCACTGAGGGCTGTGCAGCTTTGATTTCAGCATAATTATGTGTGTGTGGCTATTTCTTTCCAATCTGAAGTTTATCCAAAAGTTTTCTATTTCTTGCTGTGTTAGTTTGTCATTGTATAGACCAAACCGCAGTGCTCATATGGAAAAACTCAACAGCCTTTGTGGTTTCTGTTCACCAGATATTCACTCAACCCCAGAAGGAACTGTTTTCTTTTAAAAACCCCAGAATAAATGCTTTTAATGAAAATTAAATTTCATGCAATGGTAAAAGCTGACTTCCTCCATCCTGAGTGCTCATAGAGTAGGGAAGCATTCTCAGGGAGTGTTATATTTAATGGTCTGTCTTTAAAGAGACCATAAAGCTTTAATTGAGTTGTATAGCAATACAACTCCCTGGCATGTTTCACATTTAACATGCATTTCCCATTGTCCGTCCTATTCTGTTAGCCTACAAGTTCTGACCTTTTGACTTCTTACTACCCAGGAGATCAGGGGACTAGAGCAGGGTCAGGGTCACTCCAGAGAGCCATAAAATATTTCATTCCTGACATTTGTCAGACAACTACATCAGTGGTATACTATGCTATGATTTCACATGGAAGTACCCCAGGTGGGCCAATCCTACTATGAAGTAATTTTTTCATTTCACCATTATTTTCAAGTAGATGAATAGAATATTATTATCAAGTAGATGAATAGAACATAAAATTCAAATATTAACATATTAAATAATATTATATTTAAAAATGGTAACATTTTGTTTTTGCAAACTTGTTATACAGTATATATGTTATGTATATTATGTACTGTATGTAAGTTGATATGCATTTTTTTTTTTTTTTTTTTTTTGCATAGTTAAAACGTTACTGAACAGCAGAAATTACGCTGGTCACTGGATGGCTACCGTTCACAATTATGTTGTTTTACATAAAACAATGAAACTACTAGTTAGGCTTTAATGTTTTATTAATTACTCATTTATGTCTAAAATGAAAATCTGCCTTAAAGGGGGGGTGAAATGCTCATTTTCACTCAATATCCTGTTAATCTTGAGTACCTATAGAGTAGTACTGCATCCTTCATAACTCCAAAAAGTCTTTAGTTTTATTATATTCATAAGAGAAAGATAGTCTGTACCGATTTTTCCCGGAAAAACACGACCGACTGGAGGCGTGACATGTGGGCGGAGCTAAAGAATCCCGAGCGCGAGTAGGCTTTTGCGTTGAGAGCGTTTGGAAGCTGTGACACCGTGAGGAAAAAACCAACCAAAACAAACCATGGCGAACAGTCAGATTCAGCGTATATTTATGATCCAGAATCAGATCCCAAGGCTGAAACTTAACGAGAGCAGCAGCAGCGACTCGCTCCGAGCGGGAGAGATATTTGAAGCAGTTTTACTCACCGCCTGCGGTTCCAACACACGATCGTGGCCCTTTTTCGTTGGGATTGCATCATCCTTAAGAAATAAACGATACGCAAATCCGTCGTCAAACTGGGCCTTGTTTGTAAAACAAGCATCTTCGAAATGCAGGGAACAAACACTTGCACAACTCCGTTGATGCTCTGTAAAAATAAACTCCATCCACTGGTCCCTTAATGCTGTTTTTTTTGGGTAATCTGTGCAGGGTTGTCTTGCCCTGGCAACCAAAAATACACTTATTTTGTGACATTTCGCGACGCTCTCGCTCTGATCACTGAATGCCTCTGCTCTCAGTGCTCTGCTATACGGGAGCGCGCGCTCTTCCGGCAGACGTGACCTAGGACCCATATAAGGAAATTCCGCTCCATCTAACGTCACACAGAGCCATACTCGAAAAAAACTTTCCAAAACTTGTGACAAACCGGAAGGAGTATTTTGGAACAGAAATACTCCTTAAAACGTACAACTTAATTTTTGAAACTTTGTCCATGTTTAGCATGGGAATCCAACTCTTTAACAGTGTAAAAAACTCAGTATGCATGAAATAGCATTTCACCCCCCCTTTACAAAATTGCAGTAGCTTATAAACATACTGTTTCAGTTAAACTTTACAATGATATATCGACTGAAGATGCTTTTTTTTTTTTTTTAGGCATCAAAAAAGGTCGGGAAATACAACCACATGCCTTTGCGAGTTTCAGTCTGGGCATCTGTTGCGAGGGATTCAGTTTGGCAAAGAACAGTAATTTGATTTGTCTCACTGAGTGCAAACCACACCGAAAGTATCTGTAGTTCCTCTGACCAGATTCATGCAGCATCAGAATCCGATTTCCAGATTTCTGGCGGTCGGTGTTTGGAAACTATGCAGTGTGTACCTTTGATGAGGAGAAGCCGACTGAGCTGGAATATAACTGCTGGCCGCATGCCAGAGGGACGCTGAAGTTCGGACAGGGTCTGCTGCGGCTTTTGTTATCCCACAGCGGAACGCTAATTTGAGAGAAGGTTCACTACGCCTTTCTGTGAAGCATCCGTATGATGACGTCCAGCACACTTGGAAACGAAGCGTCTGTGGAGCAGCTCAAAACACATCAAAAAGCCACACATCCACATGTTGCTGAAAGAGGAAAGAAACACACTGAAATGACTTTTCCAGAGTGACCGACAAACCCAGAAATGTTGGGTCTAATTCTTACGTCCCTTTAAAGAACATATTATTCTATTTCATTATTAGATTTTATTGTGTGTGTGTGTGTGTGTGCTCTTGTTTTTGTGACATATCAGGACACAACTCTGTATAATGACATGGGTATGACACAGGTATTACAAGGAGAGGGTGACTTATGAGGACATAACCCATGTCCCCATTTTTCAAAACGCTTCTAAATCATACAAAATTAGTTTTTTTGAGAAAGTAAAAATGTACAAAGTTAGGTTAGGGTTAGGTGTAGGGCCATAGAATATACAGTTTGTACAGTATAAAAACCATTACGTCTATGGGATGTCCCCACTTTTCACAAAAACAAACATGAGTGTGTGTGTGTGTGAGGAGGTGGTCGTTTTTTTGGAAAATGGTATAGAATAGAGGCTGTGTGTGTTTAGGTCTATAAGAAGGCCAGGCCTTCAGATGTTGGGAAATGACTCAGTTGTATTTATGAAGTCTTCTGTTTGTTTGTGTTTTTTCCACTTCGGCTCCTGGAAAAGCAGATTATTTGCACATCAACTGTTTAACCCCGGCACAAAATCTTAGAGATGGATTCATTTCTACAGGCCGTGGGTGAACAGAGCCCGTGCTTTTCTTGCATTGGTTAAGCTGACCAGAAGTGTCACTGGAAAATCTTGGTGCCACCTGTATTTTCCCTCAGAAAACCTTGAAAATAAATTTTATAGTTATGGGTGTTTGCTAGGCGAGCATCAATTCTGTTGCTCATACTTAGGGTTAGAAATGAACGAACCTCTACCCCTGAATATTAAAGACACATTTATGATTCCTCAAATTGTGCGGTTTGTTTACAAACTTTCAACGCAATAGGATATAAGATACTGGCCTGGAATATAATAAAAAGGTTTTTATACCCATTGAAAGATATTTGTTTTCTTGTTTTAATCATAAACTCATTTAATTTTGCATTTGAAGTAAATCCTGATTTAAGGGTGTTTAGATATTTATATTAGAAAACAAAAACACTGAGGCAG
This sequence comes from Carassius auratus, assembly GCF_003368295.1. NCBI lineage: Eukaryota > Metazoa > Chordata > Actinopteri > Cypriniformes > Cyprinidae > Carassius > Carassius auratus. Next base: position 1,118,938 of record NW_020527754.1, read on the forward strand.
ATATTCTTTTTTGTAGTGCATGCAACATACAGACAGTGCCATGACTTTATTAATTTAGATGTTTCTGCTCTGATTTGAGATCAATTTAAGACCTCAATCTGTGTAATTACGACCTGCAGAAACCTTGCTTATAAGTAAAATGAAGTTGACAAAACGTTCAAGATTTGTGTTGCATTAACTAATTTGAAATAGTTCAACTGAATAAGCAACAAAAATCAATTTTCTAATCTATTCTTTATGAATGTGTCTTCCAGGACAATTAAATGCACAAACATGTGTTTGTCTTTAGAATGCATATATCTCCCAAACCCATGCACCATTTGTTGTGCACACTAATGACCATGGCATCCACTCAGAATAGAGTCAAAGTCATTTTGCTTTGCACCAGCACACAAACCCACAAGCAAACCCATGGACACACACACACACACACACACACACACACACGTACATACACCCACAGAACAGGTGCCTCTGGCCGAGTGAGTCAGAACCCTCTCGTGGCCTCATGTCAGATCCACTGTTTGCTCTGATTCAGCGCCAGCACACTACGACTCATACCTTAAACTATTTCTTGTTGGGACACAGGCCTCTTTCCCCTCACTGTAAACCACATCGCTCATGTTCCCCAGAGACTTGCTGTAGTAAACTTTGGTCATTTTTCTTGACATTTATTGACTGATGGTAACCATGGCAGTACAGTGACTTGGTGTATGAAAGCATTTTGATGTTTCTCATAAAAGCGTTGCGTGGAGGATGTTTCAGTTTGGAACACTCTAGTGAGCAAGCATGTAAACAGATGGTCAGAGGAGATATTTGGGGTGTTTGTTTCTGAAGGGCAGCTGTAGCGCAGTGCTAAACGCAGTTGGTGGTCTATCTGTTCTCTATCTTTACAAGAATTTTGGTGATGCATGCACTTAGATAAGGCCCTGTTTGGATAGCTCAACTAATGGACAAGTTTAAGTGAATCGCACAAAGACATTTCCAGGTCACATTTCATCCCAAAATCAAAAGGAATAAGATATGAGGAAGATTTATACACAGCAATTTCTTTTTTGGCATTGAAATATTGTTAATAAACAAAGTGTTTTCTTAAGTTTATATATATATATATATATATATATATATATATATATATATATATATATATATATATATATATATATATATATATATATATATAAGAAAAATGATATATTTTCTATATGTCTAAATATATTTATCTCTTATAAACACTACTGTTTGAAAATTAGGTTTAGGATTAATTTTTTAAAAATAGATTAATACTTTTATTCAGAAAATATGAGTTAAGGAGATCAAAAGTAACACTTAAAAAGGGTAATATTTTGCATTGTTACAATATATATATATATATATATATATATATATATATATATATATATATATATATATATATATATATATATATATATATATATATATTTAAAATTAATGCTGTTTATATTATCAAAGATTCCTAAAAAAAAAATCCATGGTTTCCACAAAAATATTAATCAGCACAAATGTTTTCTACAATAATAAGAAACGCAAATCAGCCTTTAGAATAATTTCTGAAGGATCATGTAATACTAAAGACTGGAGAAATGAACCTGAAAATTAATCTTTGAATCAATTAAATCTTAAAGTATAATCAAGTCTCAGTTAGTCTAGTACAGAACGCATAGTTAAAAAAAAACCTAGTATTAGTTGGTTAAGTGCTGGCGTAAAAGATGAGTCTTTAGATGTTTCTTGAAAATAAGTAAAGAATGTACAAATTGAGATTAGGAGGTCATTCCACAAACTGGACACAGTCCAAGAAAAGGTCCGTGAGAGTGATTTTGAACTTCTTTGGGATGGTACCACAAGGCGTCATTCACTTGCAGAGTGCAAACTTCTGGAGGGCACATAAGATTGAACTAGTGAGTTTAGGTATGTTGGTCTCCTGCCAGTTATCGTCTTGTAGGCAAGCATCAGTACCTTGAATTTGATGCGAGAGCGGCAACTGGTAGCCAATGTATCTGATGAGGATACATTTTGGCTCATTGAAGACAACCCTTGCTGCTGCATTCTGGATCAGTTGCAGAGGCTTGGCAGTACATGCAGGAAGAGCCTGCCAGGAGAGCATTACAATAGTTGAGTCTGGAGAGAACAAGAGCTTGGACAAGAAGTTGGGTGGCTTGCTCTGACAGTAAGGGTCTAATCTTCCTAATGTTAAATAAGGCAAATCTGCAGGACCAGGTCATTGTAGCAATATGGTCTGTGAAGCTTAACTGATGATTTCTGGCTGTCCTGGAAGGAGTTATGTTTGATGAACCCAGCTGTATAGAGAAGTTGTGGTGAAATGATGGGTTAGCTGGAACCACCAGGAGTTCGGTCTTTGTAACGTTGAGCTGAAGGTGAGGTTGAGCTGAAGGTGAGGGTCATTCATCCAGCTAGAAATGTCACTCAGACAGGCTGAAATGGGAGCAGCTACCATCGGGTCATCTGGTTGGAATGAGAAGTAGATTTGGGTGTCATCAGCGTAGCTGTGATAAGAAAAGCCATGCTTCTGAATGGCAGAATCTTATGACATCATGTAGATGGAGAAGAGAAGTGGTCCAAGTACTGAGCCTTGAGGAACCCCAGTAGAAAGTTGTTGTGACTTAGAAACATCATCCCTCCAAGACACGCTGAAGGATCTATCGGAGAGGTAGGACTTAAACCACAGGAGTGCGGTTCCAGAGATGCCCATCTTTCTGAGGGTGGACAGGAGAATCTGGTGATTAACGGTGTCAAAAGCAGCAGACAGGTCCAGTAAGATGAGTACTGAGGATTTTGAAGCTGCTCTTGCCAGTCTTCAGCAGGGCTTCAGTAACCGAGAGCAGGGCAGTCTCAGTTGAGTAGCCTCTTTTGAAGCCAGATTGGTTGCGGTCCAGGAGGTTGTTCTGCCAAAGGAACATAGAGAGCTGGTTGAACACAGCTCGCTCAAGTGTCTTTGCAATGAATGGAAGAATTGGTATTTTCAAATCACAGCTTAAAACTCATTTTTTTAGGTTTGCTTTTAATTGATCTATTGTCTTTTATGTTTATTTTACAGTGTATTACGTCTTTTTGTGTGCTGTATTTTCTTTCTTTTTTGTTGTTTTAATTGTTTCTGTACAGCGCTTTGAGATGTACATTTAAAGGCGCTATAGAAAAATAAAGGTTATTATTATTATTATATAAGAAGGGATACCGGGCCGTAGTTTTCTAAAAAGTGCTGTATTTAGAGATGGTTTCTTAAGCAGTGGGCTTACCCAAAGCTGCTTAAACACTGAGGGAAATTTAAAATAGTAGTAGGATGATTGGACTTGATAAGTTTGGAAACTTCCATCTCTGAGTGGAAATAAGGAGGAGAGAGTGTGTGCATTGGTCATTGTGAAGTTATCCTCAGTCTGCGGTGTGGAGAATTGGTCACTGATGATTCTTGTCTTATTTGTGAAGAAAACTTCAAAGTCGTCAGCTGTAAGAGTCGATGGAGGAGGAGGTGGAGGCGGATTAAGAAGAGAAGAGAAAGTTTTGAAGAATGTCCGAGCGTCACAACAGTTGTTAATTTTGTTGTGGTAGTAGGATGTTTTACAGTAGCAGTGAAGACATTTGCAGAGAAGGAAGAGAGGAGGGACTGATACACAATGAGGTCGGTAGAGTTTCTTGATTTATGCCATTTCCTCTCTGCAGCCATGAGTTTAGAGCGATGTTGGACAGCCAGCGATGATGGACAGCCAGGGGGCAGATGGGGTGGTGCGTGCTGGTCTAGACGACAGTGGGCAAAAGTTGTCCAAGCAAGAGGTTAGAGTGGAGCAAAGAGTGTACGTAGCACTGTTCGTGTCCAGGGCTGAAAATTGAGAGAGTGCAGGAAGTGAGGATGAAACCACAGAAGATATGAGAGATGGAGAGAGTGAGTGTAAGTTCCGTTGAAAGGTGACCTGCATTGGAGTGTGTACTGCTTCAGGAGTAAGTGCTAGGTTATTAGTAATGAGGAAGTGGTCTGAGGTGTGCAGTGGAGCAACTGAAGAGTTGTCCATGGAGCAACAGCGTGTGTAGATTAGGTCCAGTTGGTTACCTGATTTGTGAGTCTCTGTAGTAGACACTCGGTTGAGATCAAAGGAGACGAGCAGAGTGTTGAAGTCAGCAGCCTGGTGTTTATCTAGGTGGATGTTGAAGTCACCAAGCAGTACCAGAGGAGTACCATCTTCAGGAAAGTTTGACAGCAGCAAATCCAACTCCTCCAAGAAGTTTCTCAATTGACCTGGGGGACGATAAATGACCACAAAGTGGATTTTAACAGAGTGGGTTACAGTAATGGCATTTGATTCAAATGAATTGTTACTTGTAGGTGACGGTTGAAGATCAAATTTCCATTCTTTTGATATAAGGAGACCAGTACCTCCACCCTCCCAGTCATACGAGGAGTGTGGGAACAAGTGAAATTAGTGGAGAGGCAGTGTCTTCAGGTTTGATCTAAGTCTCAGTCAGTGCCATGAGGTTGAGACCGGAAAGAGTTGGAATAGAATTATACTGTTTTAACTGCATTTTTTATCAAATAATTATCACCTAAGTAAGTATAGGAGACTTAACAAAACACCAATCACCTTGTATCTGAATCAGAACATAAAAATGTGACCCTTTCCATAGAAAAACCAGCAGATGATTGAGAACAAATCAGAAAACACATTAATAGTTCACCTGCGAAATGCTAAAGCTTGATGGATTATAAGATTACTACAGTAATCCTTTAGTTCACTGTACACTTGCAATCCCGATTCCATCACAGATGTTATTATACCAGCCACAGATGGCATTGATTTTTCACATTAAGTTTTCCTCCGGCTCCAAACCCAGCTGATTCGGAGGCTTCACCGTAAATATTGAACGGCTGATATACAATACGCTGTATTGCTGAAAAAATGTTTTTGAAGATTTTTTGGATACATCTGCTCCAGTTTTTCTCTGTAAATGAGTTACATTCACGGACTGTATCAATGTCATATTGATTCTTCTCTCTCCAAAAGTAATCGCGTTCAGTGTATACTCAGACTAATCAGGCTAGTTTGTGCTGAAAAAGTCTGGGTAAGGACACACACCTCACCGTTGGTGGCCTAACTGTAAAGCCTAGTCTTGAACCTGCTGCTTAGAATGGATTAACATGGGGTTGCAACCAGCTGCAGGGCCTTGGAGGGCGGGCAGGATTCGCTACCCTGGGTGGTATGGCGTTAATTCCCTCCTCACACGTTTCCCATTAGTGCAACAGGCTACATATGAAACACCAGGCAACTTAAGTCAGGGACACAAAGCACCTCAGCCCAGCCTGATTCATGGCACCAGTCATTGTCGATCAGTTTGAGCCCAACTCTACCAGGCGCTTCAGAGAATGAGTAATGTCATGCCATACCAACAAATTAGCATGACGCTTTTTGTTCAGACGTCATCTGGAAGTTGACTGGATGGAAATGAGTAACATGAGCGGTAAATACTATCTTTACTGCCAGTCAGAGAAACGGGTGACTGTACATTTTAATTGTATGAATACAGAAGTGGATTGGAGTTCACGACTCAATTCTGCACTATATATATATATATATATATATAAGATTTCTGCATTCCAAAAAAAAAATCATAGTTTATTAGTTTATTTACTATTTGGCATCATTGAAAAAATATTTTCAAAATGCATTAAAATGGATCAGGACCAGCATAAATCTGTTCATTGTAAAAACAATTCAATTAATTTAGTTAAAAAGTAGTAATGTTGCAAATATGGTTAGCTGTGGAACACGCTATATACACTTAGTTAAAATCTTATAAGTAAAGAGATTTTATGATTTATTGATGTTAAATATATAAACATAGTTATTGTATGTTTAAAGCATGTAATGTTTATTAGTACTATTATTAATAACCTTACTATTACAGAAATAATGCCATTGAAACTGTGTGCACGGTATACAGTCCATGTCCAGAAAGGTAAGAAAAACATCATCAAAGTAATCCACGTGACATCAGAGGGTCAGTTAGAATTTGTTGAAACATCGAAAATACATTTTGGTCCAAAAATAACAAAAACTACAACTTTTGAAATTGGAGGGACTGAGAGCTCTTGGACTAAATCTAAAATATCTTAAACTGTGTTCCAAAGATGAACAGAGGCTTCACGGATTTGGAACGACATGAGGGTGAGTCATTAATGACATAAGTTTCATAAGTTTTGGGTGAACTATCCCTTTAAAGGTGCCATATGCAGAAAATATCCATAACATGACCTACACGAATCAAAAGAATGAGAAGAAATAAGGGTGATGATGTCAATAAAAAAATGTCAAGTTATAGTGCTGCAGAGATATCAACCTTAATTAGCATTAGCATTACTAGCCCCGGCCCGACAGGTGTTGTAATACCAGTTTCGGCCGTGGGAGGCGGTATGCGGGCAACATATCCACCAGCCAACCTGCAATACACGAATAACTCGCAGGGCTTGTGGGCGTGTACTTGAACCTGATGTCAATCGTGTGGAAAGTACAGCCCACTACTTTCAGTTCAGGGAAAAGAGCGGAAAGATAGCTGAAGCCCTTGGCAAGAGACCAACACCCGCTACAGGGAAACAACCGCGCTCGGAATCACAAATCAAATCCAATAAGAATACCAGAGTAAACATCAGCAATGCTTTTAATCGCTGGAGACAACTGATGGACCTGAAAGAAATGAGGTTCGACTCCGAACTTGCAAGTTAGATGCTGTTAGTATTTCGCTAGAAGTTTGTTTTATATGTTTGTGTATTTGTTTTTGGGAAGTTATAACATAGAAATGTATCGAAGGCTGTTCGATAAACGTGCTAATGTTAGCGATGGCTAACCGTAGCTGCGTTTGATAATTAGCTAGCTATAACTTAACGTTACCCATTTTATTATATAGGGCTGTGCATGTCTTTACTCATGTACATCTCATCAGTAAAGACGCTCCTGTAATTAGGAGTATATCTCAGCACGTGTGTTCAGATCAGGATTGCCAGGTTTTCACAACAAATCCTGCCCAGTTGCTTCTCAAAACTAGCCCAATCTCGCTTCCAGAAGGTTCTCCGATAAAACATTGCTTCCCGGGGTTAAAATATAGGTTTTTTAGCAGGGTTGCCTTGGTAAAATTCGCATTTTAGGGGCTAAATATCACGTTATTTGTATTGGGGTCGCTGTGACCAGCGGACATGAAAAACAACCACCACAGACTTGGCAACACTGGTTGGCATTTACTACACAGAGCCGTAATTCACTGACAATCTACACAACATCGATGTTAAAATCGCAGGCGATTCTTTGTCGATTTTGAAAGCGATTTTGTGTTAGTTGTCGGTAGACTACGGCTCTGTGTAGTAACTGCCGCTCCACCTGAACCAGTGTTGCCAAGTCTGCGGTTGTTTTTCATGTCCGCGGTTTTGAAGCAATACCAATAACGTGATATTTAGCCCCTAAAATGCTAATTTTACCATGGAAACCCTTCCCAAAAATTTATATTTTAACCCCGGGAAGCAATGTTTATCGGGGAACCTCCCGGAAACGCGATTGGGTTAGTTTTGGACTAGTTTTAAGAAGCAACTGGGCAGGATTTGTTGTGAAAACTTGGCAACCCTGATCTGAATGCACATGCTGGAGATATACTTCTAATTACAGGAGCGTCTTTACTGATGAGAGGTGCATGAAAATCGCATTCGATTTTTTTGCACAGCCCTATGTATCATAACTAACCTGCTCTGTCTAGTCTGTTGGTCTCCGTGTCCTCTTTGCTTCGTGGTTTTTCTGTGTGTGAAAAAATTGATGTGTGGCGTGAAAGCGTGTGAAAAGAGTCAATTGCGTGTGTCTCACGGTGAATGCTTGAGAGTTGGCACATTAGTTCTCAAGCAGAATAAAGGACAGGTTGATTATAAAAAATAAAAAATAAATTAAAAGTGATACGTGGACCAAGGTGTCTGAGATTGTTCATTTTAAGTAAAGGATCCTAATATTTCTTCCACAACAATATTTAATGAGGTTATAACTCCTGGTGGTTAGTCTGCACGAGATCAACAAGCTTGTTTGCTTTGCGGCCGCTTTAAATACAAAATAAGCATTCGATCTACGTCTTTCTGCAGCGTCGTGAGTAGAGCGGCAAGAGCGATTTTTGATGCTCTAGACGCCGGCGGTGTGAACACACAGTTAGGCTTCGGCTATGGCTGTAGTGTTGTTGTGAAAGTAGGGGCGGAGCATAGAGACTATGCCGTTTCTCGTTTGTTACTCTAGAGTAGACCAATTCACTTTATTGAGGCATACTGCCCCCATCTGTTATGGAATGTGGAGTATGACTACATTTTTTTTGCCAAACATTACAGATGGCACCTTTAAGTCTATAAGTGTGTTTATGTTGAAACTGTAATCCAAGTGCAAAATGCAATTCAACTACATAAAACTTACATTTAGGCCTAAATATTTGTTTGGGTGAGATTTCAATCAGAGATTTTAATGCATGTCATCTCCTTCCTCAGTTTGAGCACTTGAAACTTTTGTATGTGACTGCCTCTTATATTACATGTGGCTGCGAAGAGGTATACTTAACTGTATATGTGTGTGTGTGTGTGCAGAAGAGATGGATTGCCCTCTGCCTGCCTCACCTCAGCTCACTTCCTGTGAGTCACTTCCTGTCCCAGGCCCAGAATCCTGCTGTCCTCTGGCTGATGTCATGGCAGTTTTCCACTCCAGCCTATGGAACATAAACATCTGGCCATAAGATCATAAAGCGGAGACGAGTGCCAAGGCTCTGCTTCAGCCCACCCCATCAGTGAATGCATCCTAGCACATTATTGTCAAAGTCTGATTTATTACCAACAGTAAAGCTGCAACATTTCATGCTTTTTTGTTTCAAGTCACTCTTAAAATAAAGGTTATTTATTGCCATTTAATGATTCCAAAAAGAAACCTTTAACATCTATGGAACCTTTACATTGCAAAGACGTTTATTTATAGAGAAAAAAAGTTCTCCACTCTAGGAAAAAATGATTCTTTCAAGAACTATTCACTGAAAGGTTCCCAAGTAATCTAAAATGTTCTTCTATGGAATCGCTGTGAAAACCCCCTTTTGGAACCTTTTTTTTAAAGGCACTTAATAACTTTGCTTGGCATACCTTCCCAATAAAGATGGTATAATTAATTCCAACGCATGGTGTTCAGGCTCAATGTCTCCAAGTCGACACCTCTATGTTCTCAAGGAAGTCAAGAAATGCCGGAGAGTGGTCGTCAGGAAAAGAGGAGGAAAGTATCAGTGGGTCAAAGGTCAGAGGTGAAAGCACAAGGGCAATGGGCATATTTCAACCTTCATTTCCCCCCTAATTCATCCTTTCGGTGCATCGTTTTTTTCGTGTCTCCTCTTTCATTAGGTTCCGCTCCATTTCGTCCCCACCAGCTGCCTGTTGACAGCAGCGCAGCACTTATAGTCTGCAGTGGGAAAGTTAGTGTGGGGCATTACGATCACCAAAATCTATTCGACAGAACGATTGAAAGATGACATATCCATACAGATGTGTGAGAGACAGGACGGTAATGTTTGGTTAGGGCCAAGCATTGGCTATTGCTTTTTTTCATTCAGTTTTTTATCTGGCTCCAAACACATTCTAAAAGTCTTCTTGAGCCATCTTTTGTTTTGCTGTTTGGAAATAAACATGTTTGTCAAAGGCAGGTTTTAAACGTATCCCAGCTGTCAACTTATTTTTGCATAATATGTAATATACACCATTGTTGGAACCATTGGATTTTTTAAGACCAATTATATTGGACCCATTCACTTTTACCGCTTCTAATTCAGCACAAATATCTATTCACTTTTCAGATCGCCATCAGTCAAATCCATTCCACTTGAGGAATACCCTAATAAATTAATCTCCATCAGTGTTTTAGCGACAGTCTTAACTTCCACGCTGCTGCTTTCTCAAATCCGTTCCACTTGGTTCATATAAATTAATATCCATTCTGTGTTTTCACTAACCACGTCTGCTGCACTCCCCCGACACAGTAAGACAGACCAAGCATCTCAGCATATCTGCTGCTAAGGTGGGTCTGGCTGTGTGCTCACATACAAGCTGCTATTTAAGTGCTATTTATGTCCATAATTTGTTCGCTTGTTGTTTTTTGAAGGCATCATGTTGTCGTCATACTTACACTATTGTTATAACACTAACAGTTATCTGACGTTTTTGTTAGGCTAGCTAGCTAGCTACAGTACATAATAATAAAAATAATAATTATTATATATATTAGTGGTGGGCATATATATATTTTTTATTTAGATTAATCTCAATGTAATCTTGGAATGAATCTAGATTAATCTAGATTAAAATGGCTCATTTGAATTCTGCCGAAGGCATTCAGAATATGTATGCTACCCAAATAAATAAGTCTTTGAGAATGGGTTTCTTAACCTAGGTGGTTCATTAGAACAGGGGCTCATCTCCTGTTTCCAAAATGCATCACAAAGTGCTTGAGAAAGCTGTAATCAAATTCAACATTGCATAAGGTGCAAACAACCTTGCTCCTGTTTCACATATAATCCGTCTGCAGTGTGTATGCGTTGCTTTTTTTTTTACGCTCACATGTTAACAGATTCCAGCGTTCACGCGGTTGCAGTCCGTCAGTGCGTTCCAGGAGTGTTGCGTCTGCAGCAGTGCAGTAATCGTTTACGTATCGAGTAGCGGACTGCAAACGAGTCCTGTGTGAAAGCACAATTAGTTTGAGTCCGTGCTGCTTCAGCACCACATACGTAATGCACACGGACTGCAGATGGGATTATGTGTGAAACAAGCGTGCGTCTTGTCAAGGTTTCCATTGGGAAACTTGTTTAAAAAAAAAAAAATCCCTAAAGCAAACCCGGCGGCATCTTAGCTGCATCCATGTTAGCATGTCACGTTTGATGTGGTAATATCACAGTAGGCATACACACAGGTTAAAAGACTCGTTCTCACCCCCTAAAGATTCTGCTAGGTATACATCCACGCTAAAATATTAAGGTGAAAGTCATCATAGCTCACCTAGTATAGACACAGCTCCCAACCCAACTTTGAGAATAGATAAACGGCGATATTTTTTTATCGCCCGATAAGAGTCTCCTTTTAGCAGCACGTTAACGCAGATAACGGCCCACCACTACTATATATAGAGAGGAATTCTGTTATTTGGATGGTGAGCTGTGTTGGATTTTCGCCAGACATATTGTTTGGTGTTGAGGCCAGATCATTCAATTTTAGTCTCATCTACCTGAGAATCTTTAGATGGCCTCAGAAGGTGCGTTTTGGCAATTCTCAGTCTGACTGCATGTGGCCTTTCTTGAGGAGTGTTTTTTTACTTGCAGCCCTCCCCTACAAGCCACATTTGTGGAGAATTTGTGATGTTGTTGTCACATGCACACAAGGACAACTTTTTGTTATAAATTCCTGCAGCTGCTTCAGAGTTTCTGTATTGGTCGCCTCTCTGACCAGTGTCCTCAAGCTCTTTTATCCAGTTTGGAGTGACATCTTGATTCAGGGAGGCTCTGTGTTTTACCAAATACCTTACACTTAATAACAGACTTCACTGTGCTTTTTTTCTGACATGTTGGTGTTATATCTTTCACTTGGATGTTATAGTGAAGACATAATAATTTCATAAATGCTCTTAGATGAAATCTGGCTCATTTTCAACTTTAAAAAATTCAACAAACATTTTATCTCATCCTTTCCCTGTCTAAACTTTAAGGGCCTCTTCATAGATGGCATGATATAAGAGTTGACCAAACAAAAAGAGCTGAAAACACCTCCTTTTAGTCTTTATTTCTGTGGGCAGGACACTTCTGTACCCTTTCTAGCCGAGCGCAACAGAACGTACCACGACATCCCATAACTCTTTCAGTTAAACAGTTGTGCAACATTCTCCGAGACAGTTTTACTAACATTTCCCCAAATATTTAGATCAGAGTGTAAAGGCTGCACATGGCACAGGAGAGCATTAATCATATAGCTCAACTGAAGCGCTCTATAAGAGTGCAGAGTATTTGCAGAGTTTGTAAACATTGGTGACCGTCTCAGTAAAAGCCAATGCCATCGGCGTTCGAACACAGCGTGTTTGTTGACTGTGATATAAAATAGTGCTGTGGGGTTTTGGGTTTCCAGAGAGGGAGCCGGCCTGAGTATATTGAGTCCATGTGGGGAAGACGGTTTTAATCGGAGCATTACCCACATTTCTTCCTGTTTCTAATTTGGAGCTGCGGTGGTTTTTGACCCATGGCCAGCAGCCTCTCATCCACCGAGTGTCCATTTCCTCTGAAGTGAATAGTAGCAGGTGTGTTGGCATGGCTTGAGGAGAACAAACTCCTTGTTTTTCTCTATCTGCAATGCATTTGTCTTCCTTTCAAAGTTAGAACATCCTGTAACAACATTGTTTAGAATAAAACTAAATAGGGAAAAAAGCACGCAGATGCAAGACTTCATAAAAGCATCCCCGTGTCACATCTACACCCATCTCCTCCACCTCTTCCTTGCATGACTTCAGAGCTGAAGAGTTCAACCCACCCACTGTGATGCACCACGAAAAACAAGCAGGAATGTCATCTTATGGGGAAAATGGGCAACCTGTGATTGGCAGAGAGAGGAAGAGAGTCAAAATCTGTTCAAGCTCATTAGGTCTAGTAAAAAGCAAACGTATGACCTTGTTCAATCACTGGAGATGTGCTGTCAGGACACTCGGATTGGCATTAACCCCAGCGACCCTGCCTGTAACTTCCGCAGTTCCTCATTTTTTCGGCCTTATGAAGGTTTGCTTTTAAGGGGAATCGTCACTTCCCTTGTTCTATTATGCTCACAGTCGGTGCAGATTAAACAAATCTGATTTACACCATTATGACCAGCAGGCATCGCAAACGTGTGGTGTTTCAAGAGCTTCAAAACAGTGAATCATATTGCAAAGCAAATACTTCAGTAGACTCATTTCAAAAATCCTGATTTCTCCCATCACTTCCAGATCATACCTAAATAAAAATATGCATGTTTGCATGATGTAAAACCTATGTAAGCATACACATCTTTGGACTGCTCATGTGAGCATAGTATTTTTGAATCTGATTCAGAAAATAGTTGGATTCAAGCATTACATTCTTAATTTTTCAGGTCACTTTCAATCCAATCGGATCAACTGAGGTATTTACATGAAGGCTTTTCAGTCTGATTGAGTCATCAATCCAATCATTTGGGTGCATGTACATGTAGCTATAGAGAAAGTCATGACTTTCAAGCTTCTTCCAAGTCTGTATTAATGGTCCGTATGATCCATGTTTTCCTATTTGCTCAGGGTTTGGAGTAGGACATACACATTGCCTTGATGATGAATCGCAAAGGGTAATACGCCCACTCGTGCAACAGAAACAACAACAAAACGGTTGTTTCCCATGAACCGTAACATACCTCCACACTCGGACCAGAAGTGATTTAATCTAGGCATGATTAGTGGGCCACGCTATTCAAAAATCTGATAAAGTGTTCATTTTGCATGTGAAAACTGCATCCAGTTGGGCTGTAAACATCAGCCAGAAATATTTTCATCTCTGAGAGGTTCCAGGTTTTTCCTTCATGTGGTGGAGCTTATATCAATAGAGGATACAGTCCCACATTAATCTTCACGCTGTGAGTTTCACAGCTTTGAAATACAAGCCACAACCATGAAGGGAACATTGTTGTGAGCTGTGTTTCAGGTGCATCCTAAGTTGGGCAGCTTAAACGCATTTTCTAGACTTTCGATGAGTGTTTTTTATTTCACTTTGACCTAATTCGCTTCCTCCACATGTGAACTCGCACAACTGTGCAGGAGCATGCATTGCCTTGAGGTCTCATCAAATGACTCCCTGCTGGTAAATGGAAAATAAAATCGTGCTCTGTTAAATGTCATAATTATGACACAAACACATTATGAGGACGAAGTCTCCCAATGAAATGCTGTCGAACTGTTTGACATGCGATTGAGGTGAACTTTGTGTTCTATTGAAATGACTCCCTGCTGTTAGATGTTTACTACACCCTATTGGACAGGCATGTCCCGACTCGGTGTCAGCTTTGATCTGGGATCAAATCGGACCGAGTAGCTGTCCACCTAAGTGTATCACATTATCTCATCATTGTTCTCTGCATCCTTCTGCAAGGGAAGCTTGCTGAAAGCTCATCATAGGGCCTTTATTAACCTCTGACCTCCATTCCCTGTGTACAGACCCGGTTGCTCCTAACACCCAACCCTGGGCCCATTAACACTTCGATGCAGCCCCAATTACATGCTGTAATTGCTGCTAAGTGATGGTAAACAAAGCTGGCCTCTGTGCGGGTTTGGATTTCCTTTGAATGGGACGCAAGACCCCTGATGTGCACGTCTCCATGCCCACCTCATGGCGGGACCCTTTTGAAAGTGTGAGATAATGAGGGATGATTTTTGTTGGAGGACGGCACCCAATTACATGCTCCAAATCAAGAGCAACAAGTGCTGATTAGGCAATGCGTTCCCCATCCCTCAGGCTCGGGGTGTGTAAAGAGTTTACGTTAGCTACAAAAGGTCAGGGGCCATTAAAGGTCATGGCATTTCCTTTAAGGCATTGCACTGTGCAACAGGTGCTGCCATGAAGTCATTGTGACCTGGGCTGGCAGTGAGGAGAAATCCAAAACAAGTTTGTGTTTGTTTAGACGGCGTGTTGAGCCAAATTGATTTCGTGTAACCTCCCTCCAGAACACTTCTTGAGAAACTGGCAGGAATGCAGCAGATCTGTTCAAACAGAGCTAAATATATATGTGTGTATATAATCGCCTGTGTTGGTTTTGTTCAGCGGCTTGGGCTAAATTAAATTCTGAGGTAGAGCTCTGTTCCCTGAGGCTCCGAAGGTGTGGGATACAGCATACATTCAGTTAAAAATCATCCTTCTAGGCTTATTTTTGAGTGAAAACTTCATTACGTGTTCCTATTACACGTATAACAAGTACTTCATGTGCTTTGTGTACTAATTTGTGCCAACTAAATGGTATAATCTGTGCAAATAGGAAAATGGTAAAGAGTTTCAGAAGAGATCTCAATAATGTTTCAAACTATGTTCAGATGTATCTTAATATAAACTTAATAAGTATTTCTCATTTAAGTATTACTAAGACCAAATGATCAGATCCAATGCTATCTGCATTTATTTTACAACTTATCATGGAAGCCCATTTCTGACACATTAAAAAAAGGTGTTTTTTTGTAAATCAGAGTCATAATTATGAGATGAAAAGTAAAAATTATGACAAAGTCATGATTATGACATACTTAGGTCAAAACGGACATTGTGAAAATTCCAATCTCATAATTTAAATTATTTATCTCATAATTATGATGTACCACTGTATGATTATTTTCATAATATTGCGGAAATGGGCTTCCATGGTACGTTAACAAGTTACTCATTTGTTTTAATTTTTATTTCTTAGGAGAACCATCTGACACAAAGTTGAGACTTAAATTAGACATAACTGAGAACTCCATTAAGTTTCCCGAGCAATGAAAATCTCAACAATTATTTTGCCCCGGACAGCCCTTTCTCCTAAGTTCAGCCACTCATTGGACAGAGTCTCCCAATGAAATGCTATCATGGATATATTTTTAAGTCTGACGTCAGTCAGAGTCGAAGAGGCATGGGAGACTTTTAATACAAGTCTCCCAGTCTGTCATTATGAAACTGGAAACCACCTATCAGAGGCAGAGTGACTGATGTGGGGAACTCTGGTCCTGTCCACTTGTTTCCTATTGCCAGTCATTTCCAAAACTACACACAGCTATAGCGATGGGTGGCCAGTGATGACGTCATCACTCTTTCTAGACCTATCAGAGATGGAAATGGTGTACATGTATAAAAAAAATAAAAAAAATAAAAAAAATAAACACGCAATTCACATAAATAAAAAATAAATGTCTTTTTTTCCGACTGACATAAACAATTTTTTTTTATTTCATATGAAGGAATGTACAGCTTACAAGAGTTATGAGTAACCTCAGCAATCTTCTTCCACAAAGTCTTTGATTAATCTGTGGTGTGTGGCATATATTTAATTAATCACTTTTTCATCATCCATTAGGTTAACAATACAGAAGTGTGACGTACTACTTCTAATGCCCACTAAGTGGCAGCCTGAATCAGTGACTCTAATCACTATATATTTACATGTATGCATAGGCAGACACTGTTATCTAAGGCAACATTAAGGTATATTTTAATCAGTGCATGCATTCCTTGGGAACTGAACCCATTTCATTGGCACTGCTTGCACCATGCTTTACTGTTTATGCAAAAAGCTTGCACTTTTTAAATAATAGAATACAAAGGTTTAGCACTTCTTTAACAATAAACAAAGTGAAGACAATGAGTTTGCAAGATGGTGCATTAAAAAAACTGTGCAGGTGTGCAAATCAAAAGTGTAACTTTCATTAAGCAAATTCTCTATATGTAATGTATTCAAGTTGTGGAAAAACTACCTAAAAAAATGTATCTTTTAGCTTAAAAGTATGGTTTTGAATTGAAGGATGCTGTATGTCTGCCTGCCGCATTCAGTGTGCTTTTCTCTTACCAGTCCAGATTCTGCTCAATTTTGACCGTATGTGTATTTTCTTCATTTGCCTTCATGGGGCAGCATGCCTGCACAAAGGGGAAAAAACAAATGAGATGTTAATTACATCAAAGACAGAAATGAAATTAAAGGTATTTTACTTAGGGGTGTGCACGGATAGTCGAACATTCGAATATTCGTTCTGCTCTAATTATTCGATAAATAAAAATGTTATTCAAATTTTGCAAAAAAAAAGAAAAAAGAAAAAAAATGTTCACAATAAAACCTAATTTGGTCCCTTTCGGTGATTCTCCATGGCATATTTGAAGATGTATGCAAGCAAAAAAAAAATATTAATAAATGAATAAATGAATGAGGGGCCTACGTGAAAACGTTAGGCACGCCTGAGGCGTCTGCCGTTGCTAAGCAACAATGACGCGCTCTCTCCATTAAGATGCGGAAATTTCAGCAAAGGATAAATGGATTTGCCCCCCTTCCTCAAATATGATGATGGAAGAAAACCCTACTATAGGGGTGAAAAAATAACTTTAATCAAGTAAAAAACTAAATTAAATTATTGGACCTTTAAATTTAAGGTCTATCTTTCTTTGAAACAATTATTTAGAAACTGCTAGTAAATTTCATAAATGATTTCAAAGAAACTGCAAATAAGACATTAAATTAAACGTGAAATTGATTGTAGAAAGACACATATTTCAAAAATACTCCTGTAATCTTTTTATTTATAACAAAAAAAAAAAAAAAAAAAAACATTTTTTCAAAGGAATCTTAAGAGGAAATATCTAAGACAGTTGAAACTTAGCATAAATGCAATATAAGACACCATGATCTCAGTTGTTCAGAACAGCTTTTGTAACATTCAGTGTTGTCATTCAAAAGCAGCCCAGATCACTCTCTTCCCACAGTCCAGTAACCTCTCCCAGCCCAGTCCTCATGTGACTTTGTGGATGAACACCTGCACAACACAGTAAGATTGTTGGGCAATTAGTGGCCTCTGACCTTTTCAAAGGGAGGAGAACCAGGCCCTGGTTTGGCCCTGTTAGGAGTGGTATCACCCTACTCAATAGGCCTGTTTCTGGCCTTGCTTGCTTACTGTTCCATGAAATGTGCCTGTGGAATAGTGCAAACTTCACTGAAACAGACTGGACACTGTTAGACAACAGTCCTGCCTTTGTGTGGAATTGTCAGAGCTGGCCCTTTCCTGATGGTCCTCCCTTTCTTCTGTGCTTCAGCTGTGAGCAAACAAAGCAAGCTCCAAGGCCATTCGCTTCTACACAGCTGGCCATGTTGGAATGCCTGTCAATTACTAGAAGTGTTGGCATTTTTGTCTCAGTGTGGTTTTATTTTGCTTGGGGCAGGAAGAATGTAAGTCGTACATTGCTACGGATTCCAGCGAGGTCGTTATTTTGTGCCCGAATGCAGTGCTGTAGAAGTGACGTATTTTTGTAGGCCAAAACCCAGAAACGAGTTTGCATTTTAGCACTTTTGGTTCAACCATCCTGAAGTCAATGGGTTTTCGCTTAAATGATTGAAATAAGATCTGTGGTGACTACAAGCTCAAGATATTTTCATGTTTTATTCTACAACAAAAAGTACATCAGTAATTCCCTGGGACTCAAACTCAATCAAATCATGCTCTACTATTTGAACAAGTGGAATGCCTATATAAAATATTTGCACCTAAGTTTTTGCATTTATTAAAAAATAAAGGTAATGAAGGCGATGAGTTTAAAGGTCGGTGTATTTAAAAAAAATGGTGCAATGGCGCAAACCAAAAGGATGTTTATTATTTACATTTATTAATTTAGCTGACGCTTTATCCAAAGTGACTTAAAATTGCTATAAATGTCAGTGGTCGCACGCCTCTGGAGCAACTTGGGGTTAAATGTCTTGCTCAGGGACACATTGGTGTCTCACATTGGATTCGAACCTGGGTCTCTCACACCAAAGGCATGCGTCTTATCCACTGCACCAACACCACCCAATAGTACGCAACTTCTCTATATGTACCATGGTTTTAATCAAAATTTCAAATCATAAAAAAATACTACTGAAAAATGTCTGGTATAGAATGTATTTTTAGCCATTCCAGTTTGCTCTATAGTCAGTGGTTTATAGTTAACCACACACATACATTTGCAGATCCAGCCTGTGATTTGTTACATCAACTCTGCAGAAATGTTATCTGTTATATTCATTGCAGAAAACATTTCAAGAGCCAAACAACCCAAAAGAGATTGCAAGACTTTATTCCACATTTACTCCCAATTTGCTCCTAGCTTTGAGAGCTGGTCTACTGTAACTTAACTGCTTTTAATTTCTAACAACTTTTATGTTTTGTCACCTGTATCAGACCATCACAAAAACATAACTACAAGCTGGTTCAATCTGCAGTTCTTACCATAACCATACATGGACCACTGGCAAAAAAAAAAAAATGTAGATGAAATCTATAGACGTCTGGAGTAAAGAACCCAAATGAACTACCCGAGGCACTCCGAACCCAACAGCTTACTCCCAAGACAAAGATAGATTTTAGGAAACGTTTTTTAGGCGGATTGGTTTTGCGACTGAGGGATTTTTTCCTGTCCAAATGAAAACCAGTAGCACTCGGTTTGAAGCCTCCATTCACTTTGCATAATGGTTCCCAAGGTTGCTCTTTTTTTATTTCTGGCATTCCGTGCCAGTATAATTCAATTTCTCAATCCAAGCCAAATATTTGCAGTGCGGCCTACATTACACTGAGCTGCGTGCAGGTTGGCGGCATGGTCTCTTATGCATTCCTCTGACACACAGAGTTATGGACAGAAGAGATGACTGACAGCTGAGCTTTGCCATACACTTTGCCATGATATCGTGCTGTTGCAACCTTCTTGTTAATACTTTGCTTGTGTCTTTTGTGAATGAGTTGTGTTTCACTTTCTGAATTCAACAGAAAAATGCTTTTAAAGAAATAGTCCAACCAAAAATATACATTTTGCCAACATTTACTGACCACCATGTTATAAATGCTGTATTTGTATCTTTCTTCTGGTAGTTATTTTTACAGAAAGATTTATTCATAAAAAGTGTTATTATGCATAGATAAAATGTTAAAAAAATAAAGACATCTTACACACACAACTATATATATATATATATATATATATATATATATATATATATATATATATAAAGAAAACTTTAAATTCATAAAAAAGTAAACGAGACACTGCAAATATGCTTAAAAGTTGTAAAAGTCTGAGAAACACATTTCTTTATTAAACATTTATATGTGGGGGTGTGTAGATAGACAGATACTGATTTTTTGATTTGGGGGGGAGGGGGGTGTTTTCTTACATTTTCTGAGATTTATCCACAGAGACCTGACTTCTTGCAGTTAACTGGTGTTCACAGTTGCTTGAATTGTCCCTTCACCTTCCTTGAAGAAAACCTTCAAATTTTTTAAAAGCTGATGCCCATAAAATAAGGTGAGTTATAGCAACCCAGTGGTATTTTCCATCATGAAGCTGGTCATGCGACAGGTGAGCGGGACTATTTGTTTGCTGGCGGTCAGTAGTAATAGACTTCTATTCCAGACACGCAGCTGGTCGTCACAGAGGCCGCCTGTGTCTCCGTGTTGATGTGGACCTGCTGTATCTTCACCGCGACCCAAAACGGGACTCAGAGCTTCCTGTGTTGAGAGACTTGTCGGGTCTTCTGCGCGAGAGACAGCGCTGTAAATCTAGAAATGTTGAGGGAAGTTTGGGAAACACCTCAGTCAACGCCCTGCGAGTTTGATTCACACAGCTGTGTCATAAACGTGGCATGAAAAGCGTCACACCACTTTGTTTTACCTCTCGACATGTGCATGCCATTTCGCAGCAGTAAAAACAGCTCAGCTGAAATCACATCAACGCATATCGTCTTCAGAATTTTCATAAACCATGTCTGAGGTTATTTCCTTTACGCATGTGATATTTATACACCCTGTTTTGTAAAAGCCAATGTGTGTTGCCCAATTATATCTGAGGAAATTAAAAAAACAAATCTGCAATTCAACAGGTGCTTCTTGGCATCCAGCATGTTCCATGTCTGGAAAACATCTGCATAGGTGGTCTCTCTCCCTCTTTCGTTCTTCAACTCTTTCTTTTTCTTCCTCTCTCTAGGGTCCGAGTGAAGGGAACGCTGATTGTAAATACGGTGAGGACCTCAGAGCCAGAGAAACAGCCATATATTTTGGGAGAAGAAAGACTGGCTTTTACCAGAGCATATTTTTAATCGCACAACACCAGCATGGATAGGCCAGAGTTGCACAGCTGCTCCTCTAATTTGTTTAAGCATGTACAAATAGGCCGTCCCAGACGATCCAAAAAAAAAAATAATGTTTTGCTCAACATGGCATTTTTGTCAAACCAGAAGAGGGAAAAAAATCAACAGCAATAGACGGACTGGTCATTATGAGTGATTTTACAGCAGGTTCCCATCGGATTCATCGTATATAAAAAGTCTCACAGCTCAGAACTCGATCCAGAACGATCAAGTCGCATGCTCCAAATCCATCAACGTTAAAAAAAGAAATATGATAGCCGGATATGGGAGACCTTGGATGTTTTGAAGCATACAAAAAGCATAGTCTAGATTTCAGCAGATCTTTGGAAGGAACGCAGAGGTCCTGTTGAATGATTCAAGTCATGAAAAAGATATTTACAACAAAGCCGTTCTATGTTCTTTATCCTGGGAAGGATTAGAGGACAAATCTAATTTGGCCCTACCTATGAGCTGTAACTATGAAACTTTATGGATAGCAGTATCTTACCCTATCAATAACTAAAACCATCAAAAATACTTGAAATAAATAAACTATCAAATACATTTTATATATATATATATATATATATATATATATATATATATATATATATATATATATACTAAAATAGCACTGTCATGCAATAAGAAATTCCCATTTATGCATTTTTATTTGACAAAAAAAAACAGAATGCGTTCATAAAAATAAATTAAAATTTTTTTTTTTTTAAATCAAAATAATAAATAAATACATTTACAATTACTACTAATAGTAATAATAATGTAATGTGCAGGAAGCTGGAGTAAGTGGGCTGAAGTGTGGATCTAAATGATTTTTAATTTTTAATAGAAAGACTAAAGGAACAAACAATGAAGAACAAGGTAAAAAACACAAGAAGAACGGCACCGTTACATTTAACACAAGGGCTACAAACACAGAGGAGAATAAAGGACAGACAAGGAACAGGTCTTACTGATTAATTACCATGACAACTAACAAGGGTTACCATGACATCAAACAACACATTTGGCTTTTATACATGTCTTCTATATCTAATGGGTAAAAATCTTGGCCTATCATGCTACTCTTAATACAAATCATCCTGCAACGTAATTGTTATTTCAAACTCAGATCAGATTTGCTATTTCTAAGTAACTTTAAAAACTTTCAAATTTAAGATTACATTAGGTATTGGCCTCCACAGCGTTATTCCAAAGCATACAGGAGACTCGACGCATCTACCTGCCCACACGATAGTTGAAGTCCAAGAATTACTGGTTTTGGAAACGTACACCCAGTGAGGGAGCTCTCATACACATAATTAGGCTCGTTTTAAAAGCAGATTATAGGATTGACACGTAAATACGAGGTTGCCTGTGACGTCTGTCCACTCCAGTTTTGAGTAAAGTTAGAAACGCAAAATGTAAATGAATAAGCGAATGGAAAAGTCAAAGTGGAAACTCTAAACATTTGCTCTTCAGAAGTCGGAAAACAGGTGCAAACAAGCTTCCCTTTAATCTTCCCATCTCTCATTCACTCCGTCGTCCCAAAAAGTGTGCTCTTTTTTTCCAGTCTTGTCCAACAGAGGGTTATCCCTTGTCCGGGACATTTGTGATTTACGGTTATATAAAAGAGAGAGAGAGGAAACTATATGTGTTTGCATTGGGAAAACTGGTGGGGGGGCACAATGTCATGTCATAGGAAGAGCTTAACACTCACTAAACACGTTCTTTTACTTACTGATACGGAGTAACTCTCCAAACGCCTGTTGAGAGTTTCGTACACTTTGGAACGATTTGCACTGGAAATCCCCTGTAGGGTCTGGGCCATCGTGAATATATACGTGTATACGTGTACTCAAGTGGGGCTTCCCCTGTAAGTCAGGTCTAAATGACATGATTCAACCATAAACCTAGGTGCTAATGAACTGGGTCCTGACAAAGTTTACTTTCCTGGGTTGAGTCCCACTGTACAATGCTCCCATTCAGCGCCTCTCAACCGTGGAAAGTGTCTGTAAGGTAATCCCGTAAGAGTTTTGCAAGACCTTTTCGAAATTTTCAGTATGTCTCTCCTCTAGCATAACACTAATATTGCCTCAGCTGATACTAGTGAATGCCGTGGAAATTAGCATGAGGCAAAATGACATCCTTTCACGAGTAGCTGGCATAAATGTCTAGCCTTTTCTGCCTTATTTCTCACCTGGTGCTCTTACAGCATAAATGTCCAAGCTTGCAGTGCTGCCAGGGCTCCTCATTGGGCACAGGGCCTGAAACCGAACCAAGCAGCCTTTTAGTAGACCTAAATGCACTAGGCCTTATTACAGGTGCTACAAAACAAAAATGACAGGGCTGTTTGTTTAAAAGCTATGACTTACTGAGTAAGGGCATGCTGTTCATTTTCACTGTTTGCACATGTAACAAGACTTCTGACTATTGGGGTAAAGTCTGGCCTGGCCAAAAGAAGATTTTTAAAATGTTTTTTAAATAAGTCTCTTATGCTCACCAGATAATATACTGTAAAAATAGTAATAATGTAGAATATTATTACAATTTAAAATAAATGTTTTCTATTTGAATATATTTTAAAATGTACTTTATTGCTGTGATGCAAAGCTTAATTTTCAGCAGCCATTACTCTAGTCTTCACTGTCACATGATCCTTCAGAAATCATTCTGATGTGCTTCTTAAGAAACATTTAATATAATCAGTCTTCTGCTTAAAACTTTATTTACTTTCTAAGAGCCTTAAAAACTTCTAAACAAAGATTAAACGCCACCAGCCTGGAAAACTTTGTTTGTTGTAAAAAGTGCTCATTGTATCAACCTGTAACCTTGAAAACACCTTCAAATCAGATCGGAACTGACAAATTCAACCAGCTCTTGATATTTGTGTGTGCAGTTAGCATCAAACTGTGGGCTGAGACCAAGTCTGAATTAATCACACAACCCTTGATGACAATTCTGGCAGACATAGTGAGTCAGCTGAAATAATATCACTCCCTGTTAACACCCAGGACTGTTTTCATGTTTAGACGACATCCAGTGCAGCACATCTGTTGATAAACTAGGAGCTTGACTTTTTATGCCTCACAAGCGGCTGTCAGATCGCAAAATACATTTACTTATATTTATCTTTAGCACACTCAAAACGAGCCTAGCTCACAAGGGGGAAGACCTCTACAGGAGGTAGAAACCGCAATCTATCTGGCAGATTATTTCTATCAAAACATATGGGTCTGTTCTTCCATATCGTTCATGTTTCTAGGCCACAGAAATAAAACATTAGCGGCTCCTCTCTGTACTGTAAGTTGCTAAACAGTAGCTGTGATAATTCAACATGTGATACTTCAACTTTTTCAGAGCTGCTCTATATCTTTACTGGGCGATGAGAAAGGCATGGTTGGCCTTTGCGTACAAGTCATATTTATGGCTTTCTAAGCCGACAAGCTGCAAAGTTATATTTATATCAGATGGTGCATGCGAGCGGAGGCTATGGGACTTGGCTGATTTTGATGGAAAGTTAAGATCCACGAGCGGATGGAGTTAAATGAAAATGCATGCGGCCGTTGGATTTCTTCTTTTTTTCCTGAATCTGTGCATGTGTGTGTTTGTCTGCATGTAGGGGAGGGAGACGGTGACGTGTTTGAATGCTTGTATGTGTGTGTGACTGTTTTTTTAAGATACACCTGGCCTCAGTAACGGTTTCATAAGCTTCAATGGAAAGATCTACAAGCTGAGACATGGGTTTGCCTCTTTAATGAACCGACAAAGGTCCCACCCTTACAAATAAACAATTAATTATGGAAACAGAAAGGCCATTTATAGAGGGTCAACACAAGGACACAGAGACCATCTAGTCTCGTACTTGTATCTATATACATTATAAACATTCTCTATCACCATTTCTTAGGCAAAGCATGCCATTAAGGCTTAAGCTAGGTCACAACCATGAACGTGATTGGCATATTCCACTGGTGCTATTAACAGTATAGGGACAACATCTATAGGATCAGGATGAGTCTACAGTACAATATTTTGGGTTTGTTTTTCCAGAAGACAAAGACTTTAAAAAGCTCAAAGCTAACAGTTGTGGAATAAAAGCCACAATACTCTAATTCTGATTTCATGGGGTCTTTAAATGTCAAGCAGCTGACTTTTACTATGTATTAATCAAACATATGCTCAAACCCACCCAGCATGTTGTGGGTTATTTATTTTTTTTATTTTTTTTGCAGCCAGAGTACATGTACATTGTCGCTGACCAAATGGCACCTCAGGTGCAAAACCAGTGTGGACTGCACCAGCGCCAAGCTTCCAACCTTTCCAAACCCGAGCCGGACTCATAAAGCGGGCCTAAGCTGCATGCAGGGGAAAGGTGAGGTTCTAGTAGCATTCTTAAAAAATGGAAAGAATGAATGAAGGAGGAAAAGGCAGCAGCCGGGGCTTGCGTGAATGGACCATTGTGATTCATGGCAGTCTTGTCAATGAATGTTTTCCAATTGATCCTGTAGTAAGGCTGCTAACTGGTGAAGCATGTTCCACGGGTAAGCGAAAGGTTTCTCTCTCCACGAACACACACTGCTCCCTCTGTGGATGGCAAAGAGAGTGAACAGGCCCTGCAGACAGCCACTGGCGACCATTTGGACAGTCTGCATAATTAACCATCTTGCATTGGTCAGAAATAGCTGTAAATCTGGTTGGAGGACGGTGGCTTTCACAATGGAATCATCTGTGGTTTGCGCACCACGTGTCAGGAACGATGCTTATGTGAAACGACAAGGACCTGACTGTATTTTTCATACACTCCTCCGTCCAGATTTTATTTTTCCTCAAACCTAAACCTGCACCGCCATCAAGGTACATGTGCGCTGGTTTGTTTGCCTTAAATAACAAACAATTAGATTCTGATCTGGTCTTTAAGCAGAAACACACTTCCACCAAATATGCACTTTAACCACAGTGTTTGCATCCCCAGTTCTAGCATCACTCACCCTTTCACCTCCAGTGGCGGCTCCAGACAATTTTGATTGGGGGGGCAATGGGGGGTCCTGGTCTTTTCAAGGGGGGTCTCATGAAAACCAACAAAAAAATACAGTGGACATGGCTAATAACTGCATATTACTGCTACTAAACAACAAAAACACCTTTGCAATGTAAACAAATGACAGGCTACATTTGTTATTCATATCCTGCACACTGCACTTTCATGTCAGGTATATTATGCATTTTTATTGACATTGATATTTTTACATTTATTTCCAGATAGATATTATTGAGTTTACAGGCTAAAGTGGTCTTGCTGTTGTAAACACTGTTGCTATTGTAGAAAAAATATTTGCATCACATTTAAAATATAATTATATTTTAATTCATTTCTGAATTGTTTTTATTTCTATAATGATAATTCAGAGAATGAGAAAATCTGAATAAGCCTTACCAGTGTTGTGATAATTATTTTTACGTGTTAAAAATAAATAAGTAGCCTACTGTAATATAATAAAAGTTTATTCAAATAACATAAAAAAGACCAAATCCCTCGATGCCTGTGAAACTTTTCTCCCTCAAACAGCACGCTTGTGTTACTTCTACACTACAGGCTACACACAGCAATATAAACAACGTATCTGCATGTTCTCACATCACATCGTTCTTGTAAAATAATAATAAGTAAATAAACATCAAAATCACTTCGCTGAGAATGAAACACCACTTACCAGCTGCCACGATGTTGAAAATATCCTGTAGCAATTAAAAAATGCGCGTGCAGCATGAGGAATCTTCCCGGTTGGATGAGGTCGTAGTCAGGTGAACTGTCATCATGCTGGTCATTTTATTTACGGCTAGATTATTATTAATAAATTGTACTAATATTATAATTGGCCGTGGGCAGGCATTCACAAATGTTTATGTTATTACAAAAAAAAATTGAAATTTTGCTTTGACAAAAGGGCACTTAAGGGGCAAAGGAGCAGGTGCTCAAGTGAACCGGTTCTTTCGGACAATTCGATCAAATAAACCAGTTGAAAAAAAAATGGTTCACCGGTTCTTTTGCGCTCGATGTAATGCCGTCATTGGCGATGATTGCCCTTCATTCAAGCCTTTGGTTTACCCGCGCTTATAACATTAGCACAGAATCAGTTCAGAATCAACCACCAAAAGAATCAGGTCGGTTCAGATGCGCTCTGTGTCAGTCTGCTTCGCGCTGAATCACGCATGCGCAGTTATCATCAGCTCATCGGTTCTCGAATCGGACGCGTCTGACAGAAACGGTTCTCGTTTCAGTGTATGAATAAATATCGAAATAATTATTTATTATTGTTCTGCGTAGTTTGAAGAGAAACATTTTTGGATCTTTATCCCGAATATATATATTTTTTTTAATCAGGAAGAGGCTGGGGGGTCAAATGGGGGGTCAAGGCATTTTTTGGCAGGGTCTTGAGACCCCCCAAGACCCCCCCTGGCGCCGCCCCTGTTCACCTCTATCTCTCCTCTGCTTAAGAGGCACTGGAGTTGGATTACCGCTCTGATGAAAAACAGGTGCTTTCATAAGCGTCACTTGCACGCACATGGGAGTAAATGCATAGATGACTGTCATCTGACTCGTTCACAGATTTACACCGCCACCTTGTGGTTACTTAACGAACTGCACACCTTCAGCACTTCAGAACGGGCTTCTCCAACACTTTTTCCAATAGGAACTAGTTGAGGGCACAATTAATCAATCGATAGCGTAGTTTTCTAACAAAACATTAATTCCTAAATTAAATCTGAAATAAAAGAGTTTTAAAACCAGTTCTACATAAATCACAATTACAGAATACAGAATTTCCTAAATTGCAGTTTAAGAATTAAACTTTAGCCTAATTATTCACTGATATGTACATTTCTGGATGGAAATACAATTGAAACAATCAATCAAGCCATGAAATTCATAGCTATCTTAATCTTATTACAGAGCACCCATAGGCAATCTTATTTCCTTCGCACACATATTAGAAAAATGTATGAAAAGATATCATTATTGATTAACAGAAAAAAAAAACTCAATATGGGGATGAATTAAAAATACAAAAATTTAAGTAATCTTTTTGTTCTATCCACAGCCATAAGAATGGTTTTCCTTTGAAGCTAAGTAGGGTTGAGCTGAGGGTTGAAATTCTGATTACAATTCATTCTGAAGAGGTGTTAGTGAGGCCAGCAGGGGGTGCTCATCCCGTGGTCTGGCCCAGTATAGTGATGGGGACACTATACTGTCAACAACCTGTAGCTAGTGTGTGTCGAGCTACTAGTTATCGAAAATGGTGAGATTACATCTTGTAATGAAAAATGTTATCAGACAAGTTTCCCTGTTACATTTTAGCTTGGTCATCAGATATTGAGGACGGTTGGATCAGCAGAGGTCTAGGGTTTTAAAAAATAAACATTTATGTCCTTTCCCCAACTTATGAATATTGTTTAATGTATAATGGACATAGAGTCTTCCCAGAATACCTTCCCATGCCGTTAAACCATGATATTGATTTTATTAAATTACAAGGATGTATCAACCCATTTCAAAATATAAAATCTGAAATAGGCAAGTTGCCTGAAAATAAGATGCTGGTACATTAGAGTCAGGGTTTTTTGTAAGAAAGTACTTTTATAAGATAGTACCAAATTCTAATATGAAAAAGCAAATGTTGGCCAATGAATTTGTTATTTGTAAAGCAGGCAAAAATGGAGATTTATTCAGTCTCTGGGAAATGTGTTGGACTATAAACTGCCGTTTTCACAGCAACAAACCCAATTGGAATGTGGCTGAGGTTTACAATTTGATATTTTTTTATTATTAAACACATCTCATGAATTTACTGTTCTTATTTTTTCTAATAAAATAAATAAAAATAAATAACATAAAATAAAATTAAATAAAGGCATTAACTGAAACTAAATATAAAATCTTAATTTTATTTGAACTAAATAAACGAACAAGGTTAGGTGGGAAAAGGACCGTGCAGGATTGAGAAACATTTCAAAACATTTACAAACTTTTGTCAGTGAGAAATAATTGGCATAAGTCCACTCCTTATGAAACTCTTCCATCCATCCATCCATCCATCCATCCATCATCTTCCGCTTATCCGGGGCCGGGTCGCGGGGGCAACAGTCTAAGCAGAGACGCCCAGACTTCCCTCTCCCTAGCCACTTCTTCCAGCTCTTCCGGGGGGACCCCGAGGCGTTCCCAGGCCAGCCGGGAGACATAGTCCCTCCAGCATGTCCTAGGTCTTCCCCGGGGTCTCCTCCCGGTGAGACGTGCCTGGAACACCTCCCTGGGAAGGCGTCCAGGAGGCATCCGAAATAGATGCCCGAGCCACCTCAGCTGGCTCCTCTCGATGTGGAGGAGCAACGACTCTACTCTGAGCTCCTCCCGAGTGACCGAGCTTCTCACCCTATCTCTAAGGGAGCGCCCAGCCACCCGACGGAGAAAGCTCATTTCGGCCGCCTGTATCCGGGATCTTGTCTTTTCGGTCATGAACCACAGCTCATGACCATAGGTGAGAGTAGGAACGTAGACTGACCGGTAAATCGAGAGCTTTGCTTTACAGCTCAGCTCCTTATTCACCACGACAGACCGGTACAGCGACCGCATTACTGCAGAAGCTGCACCGATCCGTCTGTCAATCTCACGTTCCATTCTTCCCTCACTTGTGAACAAGACCCCAAGATACCTGAACTCCTCCACTTGAGGCAGGAACTCTCCACCAACCTGAAGTGGGCAATCCACCCTTTTCCGACTGAGAACCATAGCCTCGGACTTGGAGGTGCTGATTCTCATCCCAGCCGATACACACTCGGCTGCAAACCGTCCCAATGCACACTGAAGGTCCTGGTCTGAGGATGCCAACACGACAACATCATCCGCAAAAAGCAGCGACGAAATCGTATGGTCCCCAAACCGGACACTCTCCGGCCCTTGGCTGCGCCAAGAAATTCTGTCCAAACTCTTCCAAGTTATTGAATCAGCTTTTCCTGACAATCTTCCCAAGGCTGTGGTTATCCCTGTTGCTTGTGCACCTTTTTCTACCACACATGTTCCTTTCCAGTCAACATTCTATGAATATATTTTGATACAGCACTCTGTGAACAGCCAGCCCTTTCAGCAATGACCATCTGTGACTTTTGTTGATGTTTGTCTTCTGGACAACTGTCAAGTCAGTAGTTTTTCCCATAATTGTGGTTGCATGTTCTAAACTACCCCAAGTGGTACCCAGTATTTATACTCAAAATTAATCAAACTAATCAAGCTCAAACTAGAATATTCTAATTAAAGATACTGATTTTTTTATTTTCCTGAGCTGTATGTCGTAACCATCAGAATTAAAATAAATAAATAAAAAACTCTTAAAATATTTCAGTTTTCTAGCGAGAAATTTATATTGAAGTAATGAAATATCCACTTAGTTATCACCAATAAAGTCTGGAATATCATTCCATACTCTCTCTCTCTCTCTCTCTCTCTCTCTCTCTCTCTCTCTCTTTCTCTCTCTCCCTCTTAAAATGCGCAGATATTCTTCCTGTGATTGACGATCGACGATTGGCTCCAAAAATCCTAATCGGAGCACCCTTACAGGAGAACACTCTGCTGTGAGGGTGTATGGCAGATGTCAAGACATGTTGGCAATGTTCAAGAGAAATGCATGACATGCCAACGTATACAAGCCGAGAACATATCTGAATAAATGGTGCAGAATATGAGCATCAGCTCATACATCTTGAAAACAATAAATGATGAGTATTGCAATGTTTCTGTGGTCATTTTTCACTACTGGTCTTTTAAAAAAGAATAGTTTTGAAATTGCATTTGTACTTGACATTCGTACAGCTTAGGTATAGGTTCTACATTTCAAAACTAATTTGATAGTAGCATATAGGCCTAAATATGATGTAAAAAAAAAAAAAAAGAAAAAAAAGAAAAAGAAAAAGAAAAAAACGTTTGAAACATAAAACTTAAAAAGAAACTGAAACAAAATTTGACTTTTCATAAAGTAGTACAAGTATAACCGAAACATTTTGTTTAAAGTTCCAACCTAAAGCACTCCTGCATGTGTATTTTCATGTGATCCTAAAGAGCTTGATCAGCTGCTTCAGGAGTGTTTGATTAGAGCTAGAGTCTGCAAGACAGTAGGTCACAAGCAGCAAGGCTGAAAAACTCTGAATTATAATATTAGAAATATGACAACCAGACTGCCTCACTTTCTCAGTCAAAATGTCCCCTGTCCAAATATTGTCCACAAGATGGAGACAAATGCACACTTAATAATTCAAAATATAAGAGTAGGACCTGGTTTTGTAGATGGTTCAGATTAAGCCAGGAGAGAATTAGGACAATTAAATAGCTTTCATAAATTTACCATACACAAACCTATACTCAGTGTTGATTGCAGGGCTAAAAATTATTTCTGGTGTGCATCCTGAGATAAAACAATGTCACTGACCTATTTTAATATATGTCAATGCAAATTGCTTTTAGTTAGGACTGCTCAAACATGCATTGCAGTCTAAATAATACAGTTTTATCTGAATAAGACGGGACTGTGATTTATGAATACTTTAGACAGAATTCTGCAAAGAAAATGTTACTTTTTTATATTAATAGTTAATAGTAAAAACATGCATTATACTTAGTTATGTAAACCCAACATTAAGCATTAAACAACTTTATTGATAATTATTACAAAAAACAATAATGACCTATATGAAATCAAAGCTAAAATAACTTCTGCGTTTGACATAAACACCAGTATTTGCAGTAAAAAGCATTTTATTTTTTACAACTAAATATAATTATTTTAGTTTTGTCAATATTTCAGTAATCCAGATAGTTAATGTGTTTGTGGAGACCTTTAGAGGAAATGCATGTCAGGCCAGATTCTTACAATAGCATTAACATGCTTATTTTTAATGAACAAATTTAAATTGATTCAAGTATCAAAGGTGCTCGAGTCATTGCAGGCACAGATATAAGTGGATATGAGAATTTTAAAAGCTTTCTGAAAGCGAGGATAGAAGAAACCATATATCAGTGGGTTACAAGTGGAATTAAAGTATCCAAACCAAACCAAAGCATCAAAAACATCACCAGGAGTCACAAAATTGAGGAAAGGATCTACAGCAGTGGCGGTAAAAAAAGGCAACCAGCAGAGATAAAAAACACCCATGACAATGGCCAGAGTTTTAGCTGCCTTTCCATCTCTTTCAGCAGAGCTTTGGCTCTTCAACCCCCTTGTTGCCAACACAGTCACTCTTTCTGACATATGCTTTGCGTGTTTTCGTGCAACATGGAAGATTTTCATATACAGAGTGCTCATGATCGTCCCGGGAAGAAAGAATGTGAGAAGGGAACATATAAGACCCCACTGTTTGTTAAAAAACAAAACACAACTTCCCACACAGTAAACCTGCATGATGAATGACTCCAAGCCAATTTTGTTTACCCCTGAAAACACAATAGAAAAGCTGTAGAGAAATGAAAAAAGCCATGTGAAGGTAGTCAGTACAGACACAATGTTGTTTGTGACCCTCATTCTGTACCTCAGAGGGTCACAAATGGCCATGTACCTGTCGACAGATATTAAACTGAGATGTATTAAAGAAGAGATGCTGAAAGTCATGTCCAAACTAGAATGCACTTTACACACAAAATCTCCCAAATACCAGCAGCCTTCAACAGATCGCACCATGCTGTACGGCATGACCAAAGAACCCAGGAGACAGTCGCTGGCAGCCAGAGAGCGAACGATCAGATGAGTTGGAGACTGAAGCTGTTTGAAGTGAGAGATGGAGATGATTACCAGCAGGTTCCCAAAAACTGTTGTGAGGATCATCAGCACCATGAAAACATACATCGCCACTTTAACTACAGTAAGACGATGCAGTTTCATACAGGAGTCCGGCCGGAGTGGATAGCAGAGAAACATATTCTCAGGGTGAATGTCAGTTTCATTTGAAGTCATTACTAATATTATGGTATGCAAGATCAAAACAATATTTACTTGGTAAATGTAAAAGCACAGATAATCAACCACAGTCAGAGAGACCAAAATATGAAGAAAACGATCATATATATATATATATATAGTAAATGCACATAAGAACATGTATGGAATCAGTAACCTAGTTTGGGTTATATATATACTCAAGAGTCCAAAAAGGGTAACGCCCTTACTGGCATAAACATATTTGAATAAGCAAAAAATTGTGTGGCACCAAAAATAAAAATAAAAAGGTCTGTTTTATTTTTTCATTTCTAATGTTTTTATTTTAAATACTGCTGTGACCGAGTAAAATATTACTGATAAACCCTTTTCTGATGATGTAGATTACCGCATATCAACCTGAGAGTCGATTTTCTTTATAATATTTGAGCTTTCATAGCTGTTTAAACTATCGATGCCATGATCAGCAAATGAAACACTCTTTTGATCTAATCAGCCAACGGATTGCAAAAAGCTTTTAATGTATTCGTGATTAAGTTTGATTCTTTCAGAGAGTTCAGTCACACACTGAATCATTTGCAGCGTTTTTTTTTTCCATGAGTAACTTTAAGACAGAAGAGAGTTCTGGATGAGGTGATATTTATAGACAGTCCGTTGTAGGGAAACTTTCACATGACTTCTATCGTTCGTCAGCGATGAAGCCGATGTGTGTAGATTGTGAATGATTCTCTACTGCTGGGAGAGACAATTATCTACCGATATATTAAAATATAAGGTCACTTTATAATGAGGGGCCTGTGCTCTAGTACTTGTGAAAGCCTTTGACTACATAATTTGTACCTACATTTTTCAAGTTTATTTCATGTTACTCTATTAAATAATGTTGTTTAAGAATCATAAGAGATATGTTCAAATGTAAACTGACTTAAAGCATGTATAAGCTATGTGTTGCTTAATACATTACACATCAGGGACACAAGTTCGAATCCCGCTCATCCATTAAAAACTTAATTAAGATTATTCAGTTTTCCAGTTTATTAAATGCCTTTTAAGGGACTAATGGGGTCTTTGTGCACCATGATTTATCTTTAATGGGTCATCGGATGCTACATGCACTTTTACAAGTTGTTTGAACTGAAATGTGTGTTGGCAGTGTACACAACCACCCTATAATGATTAATAATCCACCGAGTGTTTTTTTTTTAATCTACTAAAATCTTTACCCCTTTCCCAAATTGAGTTGATCTCAGATACCTGTTGTGACGTCACACAGACAGGCCCCTCCCATGATAGTTTGATTGACAGTAGCATTTCAACACATACTGGACTAGTGTATTACCATAGACCCGTCCTGAGTGACTGTTATCAGTCCTCTGTTGTTTCACCGCCAGAGCAGATTTAGACAAGAATGTCTCCTAAGTAATTGAGGTTAGGGATGCAGCGATTAAACGGTTTCACGATTAACCATGCTTTAAAACGCCACGGTTAATTAATCGTAAAGGCCACGCTACACTGAGTGTTTCTGTTGCATGGAAGAAACAGTTGCAAACTTGCACAAAATGAAAACAAAGTTATACTAGCGGTGCACAAGCTTAAAATGCTGTGCTTATCAGAGACACGGAGGCTACACACGACAGAGGAACCAAACAGCGATCCTTTATTTCCACCAGAGAAATTACTGAGTTCGATAGTGTGGGACTATAGTGTATGGTGACACATTGTTGCCACACACATTTTTTCCCACTCAAATATGTCATAATAACGAGATGATATGTCATTTTAACGTCAACTTTTCTCGTTAAAACAACATCTTTTCTCATAATAACGAGATTTTTTTTACGTTAAAACGACATCTTTTCTGGTAAAAACAAGATGTTTTCTCGGTAAAACCACATCTTTTCTCATAATAAAGAAGTGTTTTCTCATTAAAACGACATCTTTTCTTGTAATAACGAGATGTTTTCTCCTTAAAACGTCATCTTTTCTAGTAATAATGATGTCTAGTAATTATGGACCCACTTTGTATTAAGTGGCCTTAACTACTATGTACTTACATTTTAATTAATAATTTAGTACAATGTACTTATTGTGTACATACATGTTTTTTACATTGTACTTATATTTAAACTACATGTAATTACATCTTTATTTAATTTCTGTAATTACATTTATAATTACACTGTTGACCCATAATTTACATCTTAACCCACCCTTAAACTTACCCATACCTCCAACCCTCTCCCTAACCTTACCCCTATCCCCACCTCAATAGCAGCAAAAGTGTTTTACAATACAATATGAACACATTAAGTACATTGTACTTATTTTTTTATGTAAGTACATAGTAGTTAAGGCCACCTAATATAAAGTGGGTCAGTAATTATGATGTTTTCTTGTTACAACCACATCTTTTCTCGTAATAAGATGTTTTCTCATTATAAATGACATCTTTTCTCGTAATAACGAGATGTTATAAAAACAATATAAATATCTAGTTAAAACAACATATTTTTCTCGTAATAACGACATATCATGTCATAAAACAATATGTTTTCCCATTATATGATGCATTATGTGAGCGATAAGTGACCATCCTCACTGCTGTTGCCACAGTCTGACATAAACAAGAATTTGAACGCTGCAGAAATTATTTAAATACACTGTATTAAATGTATTTTAATGTAATGGTTTAATTTTGTAGTGGCATGTTCATTAGAATTAATCTCCAATATGTCTACAATATAAAACGTGCTATATACAATAGTGCTATCAAATAACTGCACTCAAACCCATGACTCTTTTAGGCTATGATCAGATCAAAACAGTTATTTTTGAATAATCGACTCTGGGCTTAATATTTCTTTATTTGAATGACTTTTTGATTAACGAAAGACGAAAAAAAAAGAACTTTACTTGTGTCATGAAAATTGCAATGATAATAATTAGAAGGATTTTTAAATGCTTTTTAACAGTTTTAAGATACGTCTCGTGTCTCTGGTGTCATTGTTGTGTCCTATATCAAGTACTACTGTATATACAGAGTACAGTTATATTCAGTTGTAATTTAATATTTTGCAGCAATTGATTACAATGTTTGTACTTCCACATATGTCACTCAGTCGTTCTACACATACACACACCAGTTATGATGCAATGTTTGTTTTATGCCAATAACAGTACCCAGAGGACTTATGATAATTTCTCACTTTTAATGACAGTGTGATTCTCAAAGGTGAGTAGCTCTCACTGTTAAGTCATTCATCTACGTTTATGAAACCTGGAGTCCCAGAGTGTGGTTTACTGTCACAGTGATCTCACATCATGTCAACCCCACTTTACTTCAACATGGACACATGATACAATATTAGTAGTCATTAACTTAACATAATAGCCTATTTTTATATTTATTTATTTATTTATTTATTTATTTATTTTACTTAAAATGTAAGAGATATTTGGTCGTGAATCACAAACACAACAAAAAAAGAACTATGCTTTTTTTTCCTGAAAGAGGAACATACAGTCATTATTTCCATATATAGGAACAACTTCCACATTTTACATATATTTAAGAAACCATTTTTGAGGTATTGGTACAAATTATTTACATTTTCTTACATCTACTATAAAAGACTGGATGCCCCATCAACATGCTTATGATGGGCTAAAATTGATATTTTATTAGTGTTCAAGAAAAAAAAAGTTTTTTTAATCATGTTTGGACTAACGGGTGTTGAAATGCATTACAATAAAATTGTCTTTGATGTTAAATCTTAGAAATACGCACAGTATTGATTCATGTATAAATGTTACTATAAAAAAGTAACATATTCATCCTGGATGAAAAATAAATTAAATATTGTCATGAAAAACCTTAACGTGCTAAATATTTATTCATGCATAGACTAGATATTTCATTAAAAGATGAAATTGTGTGGTAAAGGTGATATAATTTCATATTCATTGAAATGTCAAGGTGTGTGACTCACTGATGCCACAGATATAAGTGGATATGAGAAACCTTAAAGGCCTTCTGGAAGCGGGGATAGAAAAAGCCCATAGATCAAGGGGGTTGCAAGTGGAGTTAAAATATCCAAACCAAACCAAAGCATCAAAAACATCAACAGGAGTTACAAAATTAAGGAAAGGGTCAATAGCAGTGGCAGTAAAAAAAGGCAACCAGCAGAGATAAAAAACACCCATGACAATGGCCAGAGTTTTAGCTGCTTTCCCCTCTCTCTGTGAAGAGGTTTGGTTATTACTGCCTACAGCAGGGGCAACAGACACTTTCTCTGACAGGACTTTGACATGTTTTTTCACAACATTGAAGATGCTCATGTACCAGTGAGCTCATGATAGTTCCTGGGATCAGAAACACAAAAAGTGCACAAATTAATCCCCATTCCTTTGTTAAAAACAAAACACAGCCGCCAAAACAAGAAATCTGCAATATAAGTTGTTCTAAACCAACATTGTTACCCCTGTAAACACAACAGAAAAGCTGTACACAAACGAAAACAGCCATGTGAAGGTAAGAAATACAGTGACAGTGTTGTTTGTGACCCTTCATTCTGTATCTGAGAGGGTCACAAATGGCCAGTACCTGTCAATAGCAATTAAACTGAGATGTAGTTATGGAAGAGATGCTGAAAGTCATATCCAAACTAGAATGCACTTTACACACAACATCTCCCAGATACCAGCAGCCTTCAACAGATCGCACCATGCTGTACGGCATGACCAAAAAACCCAGGAGACAGTCGCAAGCTGCCAGCGACTGAACGATCAGATGAGTTGGAGACTGAAGCTGTTTGAAGTGAGAGATGGAGATGATTACCAGCAGGTTCCCAAAAACTGTTGTGAGATCATCAGGCACCATGAAAACATACATCGCCCACTTTAAGGATGGGAAGCTTGATTGAGCTTCTGGGACAGCGAGTCCGGCAGAAGAGGATAGCAGAGAAACACATTCTCAATATCAGTTCCATTTTGCAAT
>NW_020527755.1:0-22059 GCF_003368295.1 Carassius auratus
TTTATTTATTTTTTAGTTTTAGTTTTCTTTTTTACATTGTATGTAATATTAATATGTATCTATACAATGTTTATTTGTAAAATTTATTTAGTTGTTTTTTGCTTAGTTTACATGTTTTACTCTAATAAGTATTTCATATGTATTTTCCATTTTGGTTGTTTTAATTTCTTAATTTCTTAATTTTTTGTTTTTTTGTTTACATGTTCTTCGTCTCTAATTTAATTTAAATGTTAATTTTCCATTTGGTTGTTTTAATGTTTTTTGAGTAGTTTTTTTAATTGTGTTGTAATTTTGTTTTGTTCACTAGTTTTTTATCTTTCGGTTACTACTTTTTTTGTTGTTATCAATACCTTCACGGAAATCGTGATGACATATAGTGCCGCTACAATTCAGATGTTCCAAGTTCGAGTCCCGGACCTTTAATTGTATTTATATTTTATATAAATAAACTTTTATATTTATTTATTTATCTTTACTCTTAAGCATTCATGAATGTGAGGGAGGGCCATTGAAATGCATGGAGCATATGACTCTTTCCCATTTGTCTGTTGTCCCTCATTGTCATTCGTGGTGCTTCTGCAGGAAGTTAGTCTCAAGACAAGCATGTTTGTTTATTATTAAAGCTGTCACTCCACTGACAGCTGTCCTCTCAGCATGGCATTTCTTGTTTACACACAAATTCTGTATTCCTCCCTCTCTGATGATTTATCAACGTTCAAGTTTATTCATTCAGAATGCCTCATTAAATCACCTTCCTCTGGCATCTTTTTATCTCTCAAGTCCTCCGTCCTGCTGAGCCGAAATTACATATTCTTTCCGCAGAGTGCATCCTACTGACTCCAAGTCACCGTTTTCAGTCATGCCTTTCTCTCTCGTCTCTCTCTCATCACTCTTGTCCCAGCCTTCCGAACATAGATGTCACACATTCGTCTCTATAGAAATACTCTTCTCATTTCCTAAAGCTTTATGTGCCACCTATCAGGACCAACCTTTGAGAATTTACATTTAAAGCCTAACCCAGAGGAATGGATGGATGACCTTTGTGGCACGCTGTTATAAAGAGAGCCTGACCTGGTGAGACGGGGCCATGGCAGGGAAGCCACAATCTCGAACAGCGCATTATATAAAATAACGAATGCATTCTGCGAGTGGCAAAGAGGGAGAGAGTGTAAAACCAAAACAGCTGCACTGCACAACAGATGGTAAGGCCGCAGTAATCCTTCTAAGATCTCAAGTGCAAGCAATTGAAAACGCAATGAGAAAACTGAGTCTGAAAATGAGTGGCCTCGTGGTGGCTGCTCTACTGAAGGATATCTCTCAGCCACAGCGCAAGTAAACAAACTCGGATAAGACCTCCAGACTAACAGAAGAAAGCTCACTCTGATCTGTAATGTCTACAACCTCATTATTTTTGCTTTTCCTACTTTAGGAATATTTGTTTGAGCTTACGCCTCGGCTGGAGCCACCAAATGAAAAATTGTAATTTAAGAATATTAATGTGAGGCATTACAGTACTTCTGGTAGATTAGACAGGTCCCCTCGGTTTTACCCATGATTGACATAAATGTGACAAATCTTTTTATTAAGTAATAAAATGTTTTTTATAAAGAGATAAGCCTCACCTAAAAAAGACAATTCTGTCAATGTCAATGTTTATGGACCGCTCGATGTTTATTTTGGCCATTAACTGAAGGTCAGTTGGATTCAAGGTTTGGATTTTTGAATGAAACTACTCTTTTTAACTGAAATAAAATGTTCTCATTTGAGCGATTATGTAATTGAGCAGTTACTGGTATGTAAGAACCAGGGTTATTATAGTTTAATTAAATCTAAAACCATAAAACTTGAAAATGAAATAAAGTTTGCCTGAGATGAAATCAAATATAAAAAAGTTATTTTTTTTAAACTTATTTTAATTTCTGCTAACACATTAATTTAGTGTAACTTCATCTACTAAACTGAAGTAAAAATTAACAAAAGCACACACACCACACACACACACATATATATATATATATATATATAAGACAACAAAATGAATATGTAAAAATAAAGATTAATGAACTATATTTATTAAATATTACCAATATAATAAAAAAAAATTCTAACAGTATCTCAGTGAAACTAAAATAACGCAGAGTAAATTCAGAAGTGACCTAAAGGAATGTCAGAGGTATCGTTTTCTCAGTAAGGTCACAGAATCCCCATCCTTGTTCAGTCTAACGGCTGGAGACTGCAGCGTTCCAGCGACTACGCCGACGCAGAACTTCATGCCAAACCCTGGAGAAGCCCGTGCCAATTGCCGCCTTCGCCTCTTTTGGCTCAGGCCTTTGTGAGAGGATTACTAGGCTAGCAAGTGCATAATTACTTGCTCAGTGGTCTGTTGGAACAGGTTTCCTCACACCCTTCAGTCCCTTGCACCAAATGAAGTATCTTTTCTGAGTCCGGCGGTAAATTAAACTCCAGGAGTCATTGGTATGCAATACACTTACGTGACTCCCTGTCCCATTTTTTTCTTGTCAGAGATTCTTAATTACTGCATTTAAATATTATGGAATTATGGAATAGTTAAGAATGTAAATATTAGGATTTGATTGCATGCTTATTCTCGTGTTCTGATCCCTAGATATGGCTTGGATCCCTGCAATGTAAATTTGACTGGGTTGAGTTATATGATGAAATTTGTCCCTAATTTTGAGCGACTGTAATAGTGAGGCTTGCCTTATGCACTCGAGGGAAGCATGGTGCTGTTAGCTCTGTGAACATCATTCACTGTCAGAAGAAAGCAGAGTGTGCTCAACAGCCTGGCCAACTGTGAAGTGAGGCTGTCCCTGCCAGTGCCGCGGGCAGTTTATGCCTCTCTTCCACAGACCGCATTGCTAATTGCAGCGGTTGTGTTGTGCTGGGTGTGAGCTGGGACAGTCCTGCCTCAAGAAAGCAGATGGCTGTACAAATAGTGTCCGTAAGAATTGCAAATCTCTTAAAGCATTCATAGCAGGGAAGAGAGAGTTACGCAATAAAGTTAGAAGCAATGCCATAATTAGGAGCTTCATGCATTCTTCAACAATATATCAGAAAATTCTTATAATAATAATAAATATGATCCCAGCCGAGGGATAAGGGTCTTATCTAGCATAACGATCGGTCATTTTCTAAGAAAAATACACATTAATATTCTTTTTAACCACAAATGCTTATTTGTCTTTGTCCACAATATGAAGAAAATTCAGGATTTTTTCCTCAAATGACTTAATTTCTTTTCTACTGAAATGGAGTAAATTATCCATATATATATATTCTATCTATATATATATAAATTTTTTATCGTTTCACAATTTTGTAGTTGGCTTATCCACAAAATATACATTCATTCCTCTAAATTGAGTGGCTTTTTTTCTGTGTTATTGATCTTGGCCTGCTTCAGAGTAGAGCAGTTTGAATTGAAAAGCAATGCTTGTGTCCCTTATGCTAGGACATACAGCTTTGTGTCAAAAAATAGTGGAGGACGGCTTGGCAATATTTCTTTGTGTACAGAAATCTTCGAAATGTTCTCCCTCTCGTCAGATTGCTCTGTGTTTGCGTCATTTCCAGTGTCATGGTTAAACATTCTTGCACTAGCTCAAGACCCACGTAACTCCTACAGCAGATTTCTCCAGCTGTATACAGTGAGTGCTCTGTTTTTGTTCAGTCTTGATCTGTACCTGCTCTCTTTTGTTGCTGCCATGTCATATGTTTAGCGTGGCACTCACATTCTCAAAATGGACTTGGATGTTACGGTGGATTGTAGAATAGATGGTTGCCAGGCAACCAGACTATGCAGCATCAGTAATTGTCAGCCGCTCACAGTTTGCCCCTTCCATCATTGTATTTGTCAGCGTGTAATCACAGTGCCTAATTAAAGAGTGTGTCGGTAGTTTTAATACAGCGATTTGAAATGGTCTCATCTTCCTCAGATACACCAGGAGAAATGAAGACGTTGACATATTAGCTCGTAAGGTGTCCCGTGCTCTAATTGGGATCCTCGATGGAAAAGAGAAATTCAATAGGAGGAGAATTAATTCTCGCTACCTTAAGGCTTTGGCCTAATTTCGGCTAATGGATTCTGTATGGCGGCGATCGATGCCGGTGAACTGGCCCTGCCTTTGTGTGAATGTGTGGGCAAGCAGAGACTAGTTCACTTTCAAGCGTGTCGTTTTATGTTTTTGAATAATTTGTTCTCTACCGCATTAAACACAAATGTTCCTCAGAAAGCGTTCCCCAACCTAAAGAAAAACCAATCAATTAATTGATTAACCACCAACCCGCAGACATTCATCTGTCGCTGGCATGTGGTTTACTACATTCATCGCGTTATCTGTTGAGTAATTTAGTACTTAAGAGCACTTGTGATTTGCTTCATTTGCCCACATTTGTTTTTCAGCTCCTGTGCAAATCACAGTCTCCCCCTTTCATTACTGGGCTTGTGGCTTGTTTCATTTAAACATGAATTAGCTTGCTCCCGAACACAACTGTCTGTCTGGATAGTTACTGATTATTTGGAGTGGGTGGGAGTAGAGGAACTGGGCCCTGTGGAAAAATAATTTGTTGCTAACTGCTTTAGTGCTGCACAGAGTGTAATCTCTGACAGTGAGTTAGCATGTCATATATTAGCATACAGCTAAAGCTCTGGGGACTGAAAATCAGCCTTTCACTGTTAGCATTAGGTACATTTTGGAATGACTTTGAGACAGTGTGTTATCTAAAACATATTGTAATAAGTATTATTATAAATTATATAAATTAAATATTATTCCATTAAATATATGTATTTTTTTCTGCATTAAAAGGTCAAATAGTTCAGTTTGTCTGCTGTGGTACATATGAAATGACAACGTTTATTGATATATATTTAAGGTGTATGATTTTTAGCAGGAAAAACATCAAGTAATTTTTTACTCATTCATTTCATATTGCATGCCATAGAGGGCCCTATTTTAACGATCTAAATGCAAAGTGGGAGTTCACGGCGCAGGTGCACTCAGGGCATCTAAATCCACTTTTTGGAAAAACGGTTGGCGCACCCGGGTGCATGGTCTAAACGTGTTTTCCCTATTCTCTTAATGAGCAATGGGTGTTTTTTGGGCGTAACGTGCGATAAACCAATCAGAGTCTCATCTTCCATTCACTTTAAGAGCCAGTTGCACTCACGCCATGACAGATTTGCTATTTACACGGCGGAATTTGGCAAGCTCAAAGACAGAACGCATCTCCGAGATGAAAAAGAGCTGCTCCTGTGCCAGTAAATAGATAGCCTAATTCTGATACATGCCATGACTATCCATTATGATATGTAGGCATATATATATATATAT
The DNA here is from genome assembly GCF_003368295.1 of Carassius auratus. NCBI lineage: Eukaryota > Metazoa > Chordata > Actinopteri > Cypriniformes > Cyprinidae > Carassius > Carassius auratus. Next base: position 5,352 of record NW_020527755.1, read on the forward strand.
ATATATATATATATATATATATATATATATACATATACATATACATATATACATATACATATACATATATACATATATATATATATATATATATATATATATATATATATATATATATATATATATATAGCCTACAATAAATTATTATGCATTGCAATCCTTTAATTTTTTATAATTGGCATGTTAGTGTGCTGCTGTGCGTCCCTGTATTTAATAAGCAGTGTGTATGCGTGTTGTGGACCCGCCTATACTAACATGCTCTTAAAATAACAAAGAAAAAACATTGCGCCAGAATTTAGACCAGGTTTGAGTTGGTCTATGGCGCAGTCTATTTTCAGCTCCTTAAAATAGCAATGCGCCTGAACACACCTCTTTTTTAGACCAGCACGCCCATAAATGATAAATGATGGCATAAATGAGTGCAAATGCATTTGCTAATTAAACCATGTGGCGCTGGACGGGAAAATGCGCCGGACTGAAACCAGCAAACACACTTGCGCTGCACCTTGCGTCGCATTGTGCCCAGGGCCCAGAGACTTAATATGCAGAAACAATTGTAAAAACAGAAACAACCGTAAATCAGGCATTCATTTCCCCCAATTTCCCTGTTAAAAGCTATGTTAAATTTTATATTTTAATATTATTAAATATTTTTATTTGTTTGTTTTTTATTTATGTAATGTTTTATTTTATTTTTCAGTGTGCAAAAGCAACTGTAAGTATACTGAAAGGTCATTTATGTGTATTTTTTCCAACACAAATTCTCCTTGCTATGTTTCTCTGTTTTTATGCTGTATTTGAGTGCTCATTTTATTTATTTATTTTAATGCTTAAGGGTTTTTTGTATTTTATTTTTAATGTTTAATGTGCACAGACAACTATTCAAGTATTCAAGTACTTTAAGTCAGTCATTCATAGTTTTTCCCTCAAATATTCCCTGCTGCATTGCTCTGATTGTTTGAACGTTTCTTTGCTTTATTTCAATGCTGAAGTGCTTGTTTTTTTTTGTTTTCTTGGGTGCTCTTACATCTACCATTCCTTTCACTGCTTCTTTTATTCCATTCAGATTTCAGCATCATATCAATGTGTAAACATCTGATAAAACTGCAAATTGAGAGAAAACATGTGAAATCATAAATGTCTCAAAGCATCTGCTGCATGACGTTTTAACATCAGACAGGGAATGGCTTGGCGCTGTGTTGCGGATGAGCAAATGTTCTAAAAATTAAATTTTCCAGATAAAATCGACACATTGGTCAAAGATGTGGCCTGGTGTGTAGCGCATCTGGCTCGGATTGTTTCCCGATCCCATCCACCATATCTGCCATGATTAACTTAAACAGATAAAGTCTGTTCCCACTGTAATAAAACATGAGCGAAGTGGTGAGGATATTGTGAGTCAATGTGCTGGAGGCTGTACTGCGCTCTGTCTGATCTCTTTGTTACAGCTCCTGCATTCTGCTGTTGCTTAAAAATAGCCTTTGACACCACTGCCAGTGTTCAAGGGTCAAAAAGAAACACTAGTATTATGCTTGGTCTTTTTGTGTTTGGGCAAGTCTGTTTGATCCCATAAGCGGCATGTGTAGGAGGTAAACAAGTCTATTCTTGTTGTACTGCATCCGTGTGTGAAGAGTATTATGTACAAAATTTTAGTTTGGAGTTGAAGACCTTATATTGGGCTATCTAAATTTGTGCATTTCAACATGCAAAAAAAGGGTTTATTTTGTTTCCCTGTTAGAAACCATTTGCGTGAAAGCTTGGTTACGTTTTTTGTTGTTCACTAAACTGCCCATGATCTCTCTGGGTTTCATAGGCAGTTATTGATGAGTAAACTTCTCGTAATTAATCTTCTATTCGCTAAAGGCCTCTGGGAGTGATGAACCATGACAAATCAATAGGATTGTCATCCCTGCTGTCCTTCTGTTTGCACTATATGAATAGTACAGTAAATAGTTTATTGGAATGATACCGTGGAAACACTTGCGAACAAATCCTGTCTCAACCGTCAATCGTATCAGCTTAATCCCCTTAACAAGATTTTGCCTATGGCTGATGCCTTTGACGAAAGCAACACATTGATTATTATTATTATTATAAAATACATGCGATGTAAAGGTCCTTGTACACGCAGTGGAAAATTTTAGCCCGATAAAAAATAAATACAACCTCATGTTATATCAATCATATTTACACACTGCCTCCGAAAGTGTTGTTGGTCATAAAATTCGGATCATGTTTGATTTTCTCTGTTTGTCGCAACCGTAGCTTGCATTTTGAGAGGAAAGGATGACGAATTCGACAAATATGAAAAAACACATACAGAAATTTCGGACTCAGTGTGCAAGGACTTTAAGTACTAAAAGGGTGGTCACACTGCACCTTTCATTCAGTTGACTTCCATTTGTATGTATACAAATGCATCAGACCGGAAACAAAAACTTGTGCGCAAAGTTTCGCATTTCGCTGCCTTCCAACTATGTTTTGTACATTCATATGCTACTTGACTAAAATGATATAATGTTTAGTTAATAAATAACACTAACATTAAGCTACCTTTAACCATACCCTAGAGTTGGATAACTCTCCAGCTATAAAATAAACAAATAAATAATTAAATAAATTAGCATGATAATATCGTGTATTAATGATTTCACAGGCTAACGTTTGGACGATAAAACTATGGAGCAAATCGCCCAACACATTATGAATTAAAGTTAACTATCAAGATTCTGTTACTCCATAATGACAGTTGTTGACCTAAAGGAGAAAAATGACCTTAGAAGACAGTTTATGCTAATGCCGACGAACCCTGCGGCACTGAGAACACAATTAATGCATTCTGACACGTTTGAACACAGTGACGCATGAAATCAAATTTGCATCGCTAGAAGCATTTACATACTTGCAGAAAAGACTTCATAAGGCTCGTATATAGTGAATAAAAGCAGTGGTGCATCTTACAATCTTGAACTTGATGGTCTAAATCAAAAAAGACCCCTGCTTTACTCGATAATGGTAAAGTCATGTTTAAGGTCCTCACATGGATAATAGAAATAATCAAGGTGAATGTTCGGTTAAGGTTGGTGGCACGGGGCAATTTCATGAGCTAAGGTTATCGACGGCCCCATTACAAAAGGTTCTAAAGCACCAGAGCGTTCCCAATCTGACTTTATTAGATGAAGTGTGAAAATCAATAGTTCTCCTGCACCCTTACGAAGTTCTGCACCTCGGCTTCACACCGAAACGTAGTTTACAGGCATTTCAGCCTTTTTTTTTTTTTTAAATTGCCTGGTTATTTACTTGGGGGTTTGGTGTTTGCATGGCTAGGACCTGGCCAATTCCATGCCTATTGAACTCCAAGACCGATGCCGTCGATTATTGTTTGCTGCAGAGCAGGAACAATCTCTGATTGGTTTGTCCGATCCTTACCTCTCCAGTGTGTTGTTTGAGAGGTAGAGGGGTATGTAAGTGTGTGTATGCAGTCATTATGTTCTTTCTACCCTGACTCTAAATGACCCTCTCAAATCACAATCATTGTTTTTCAGGCTGAAAGTGCTGCTCTCTACGGAAGCAACCTCAAAAACTGCTCTTTTAATAATTCTCTCTGTATTATTTGTTTCCTTTGCTTTTCTTCCTATTCACTGCACTCTCAAGACTTTTCCAATTGCCTTTTCTGTTCAAATGAATAATGTATTCTCTAATTTCATTCTTTTTTTATGTCCTTTTTACTTTGGTCTGTCCATTTCATCCGCCGTCTTATCATTGATCTCTCCCATACCTATTAAATAAGATGATTGAATAATTCAATTAAATTGTGATTAATGACACTAGCCGAGATTCCATCCAAAGTTGCGAATTTAACGAGTCCAATGAGTGAAAGACAACAAAATCGTCACTTCCTGATAAACTGGCACTATACATCACTAAGAAAAGTAGGAGAAGCTACTGAATATAATAATTTTCCTATATAATAAATTAGTTGCACCTCAGAACGAGCAGACGAAACACAATGAATGCGCTTATTGCTTTCGGAGGTGGATGCTGCTGTTTGAGAACGCAGTCGTTTGAGTTATGGGAAGCAATTAAACAGAAATACTTTGACAGACTTTGCTCGGGCACTTTTCCGAATGAATATATAACAACATTTCATATGCTGTGGAATGAGATTGGTCCACTGGTTTGTCAGGATTTACCGTCTATAATGCAAAGTCACATGCCTTTTTTTGATGCGCTTGGAGGATTTTTTTTTGCAAAATGCATTTCCATCTCCCATTATTCGCATTAACCCTTTTTCGCACAAAAACCAAGTCAAAAACCACGTTGAGCAAAACAACTTTTTATTCAAAATTCAGCGTTTCCATCACTCGATTCTGATGCGATATTTTAAAATGTGCATAACAGCAGGGTGGTGGAAACCCAGCTACAGTTTTGTCTTTGCTAGAGCTGCTTTACAGTTGAAACCGAATTATAATTATAACTTAAATTATTTTATTCCTGTTTGAGTTATGTGTCACTGATGCTGGTTTTCATTTATTACTACTGTATAAAGCTGTTTTCAAGCTGTCTGTATTGTATATAATGCTATTCCCATTCATCCATCCATTTATTTATTTAGTTAGTTCTTTGCAATTTTACTCTGACTTCAATCACATTAAACACCTTAATATACAAAAACTTACCATAGTTTATTTGTTATAATTTGACAGCAATATATTTTATATAACAACGTATATAACAACATATTTTGTATATATTTTGTTTAACCATGGTCTGTGTCACCATGATGTGTTTGATTGAAAATATACCGTTCATCAATATAAACCTTTTCCTCAGTAATTTCATTTGTGACTAACACTGGCTCTGTCTTTCTTTCTCAGCTGGTGGGTGGAGAGTTCGACCTGGAGATGAACTTTATCATCCAGGACGCGGAAAGCATCGCCTGCATGGTGGAGCTGCTGGAGCACTGTGACGTAACCTGCCAGGCGGAGATCTGGAGCATGTTCACAGCTATCCTGCGGAAGAGCGTTCGCAACCTACAGACCAGCACCGAGGTGGGGCTCATCCAGCAGGTGCTGCAGAAGATGAGCGCCGTCGACGACATGATTGCAGGTGTGCTCTAAAGTAAAGAGTCACGAGATGATTTCATAGGATCCATGTTTGTTGACTAGGTATTACTAGTCAAATAACAATAAGTTGTAAATTCAAATAAATAAGTATTTTTAATAATAACAATAATAATAAACATTTATTTTTAAAACATTAAATAATAAATATAATAATAAAACATACACAATAATAAATAGTATAATTGTATAAATGTATTATTTTTGTTCTTATTATTCATAATAAACATTATTACTAATATATCATTATAATTAAATAAAAAGTAAATATTATAATAATAAATATAATAAATATTGCAATAAATATCAATTTGTTGTTGTTGTTTTATTATTCATGTTATTTGCTTCTTATTTTTATAATAATAATAATAAACATCCTTTTATTATTATTAAAAATAAAAAATAAATATTATAATAAATATAATATTACAGAAGATATATATTATTATATATTTTTTGTATTAGCAGTATTATTTCTAATATTAACAATAATAATACAACTAATTTTATTGTTATTAAAGAATATTAAATAGTACAATAATATATAGTATACATATTACAACAAAAATAATTTATTATTGTATTGTTTTTCAATTTATTGGTTGTATTATTATTATTATTATTATTATTATTATTATTATTAATAAACCTTATTTTATATATTATTACTGTTATTATATGGTAAAAATAAAACAGTAAATATTATAATAAATATAAATATTACAGAAGATATCTTATTATATATATAATAATAATAATAATAATATAATTTTAAGAGTATTACAGCATATTTTGGTTGTGTGTAAAATAATTGTCTTAAACTCTACCTTTGTCAACCAGTGTGTGGTTTATTATCTGTCAGTTTGTGCGTCACAATTAATAATTATGTCTTACGAGTGCAGTGATTTTAAGTTTATTATTTTCAACAATTCTGCTCCATGTCTTATAGTGTTTATGCCATGTCTTTGTAAATAAGCCTTTTCATGGTATACAATCTATGGCTATACTGAGGTACATTTTGTAGCAGTGCAAACACCCAACATTTTGTCCTGGGCGCCCTGATTTCAAGGCACTTTGGTTCTGAAGACGTCTACTTTTTACATCACTGCTTTCAGTTCAAATAATTCAGCCAACTCAAAATCCAATTCACCAAAGAGAAAAGAATCAGTAATTTCTGTGCTAATCTTTGTTGTATCACATGCCAGTCCATATGTTCTAATCCTCTATGATTTGGCTCTGTTAAGTTTCAGAAAAATAGGTTTCACTGTCTCACTAAACCGCTCATTGTGCATTCTGTGTCCAATATTTCTGTGTAATTATGATCAGTGGACCATAGCCGTCGTTTATTGCAGGGGTAATGTGTAAAATTGGCTCTGTGAGCACATTTGGGAGAAAGCTTCTTTAGACAGATTCACATGTTAGAAAATGCCACTGCTAATCAGACAATTAGTTCTCATACGCTTCCAGCTTCTGTCCATTTTTGACCAAATTTCTGGCCTTTGAGTGAATGGCGTGTAACTGGGTTATTTTCAAAATCAAATTACAATGATATTACGCCACGACAAACATCACTACTGAGGGTTGTTATTTTTCTCGAAATTAGATTATTTCATGTCTCGCGCAGCGCTTTGAAGAGCTACTAAATTCATAACGCAGATGTTTCGCAAATTACATCAGTAGACACTTTGACACCGAGCCATTACGGCCAATATATAAATGAATAGACTTGCGTTTTCCATGCGATCTGATGACTTAAGGAGCCTCAGGAGAACATGCGGTAGATAATGTTCCAGCAGAAAGATAACGATTGGCTTCTTGCCCCAAGTGACATCATCCTCATGAGTCGGCAGTTTTGTGCACCGATAATGCTGAGTCATTTTGTTAACTTCTTTCTGTCTTCCTCAGATCTCTTAGTGGACATGCTGGGGGTCCTGGCCAGCTATAGTATCACAGTCAAGGAACTGAAGCTGTTGTTCAGCATGCTGAGGGGCGACGGAGGCATGTGGGTGAGTGCTCTTGCCCCTTTTTCCACCAACTGGATGCCATGGCTGTTAAAAACAAGGAACTAATTTTAACGCTAAAATATGTTTTGGAAGCTGATAAAAATGTGCAGACAATTAGCTAGACCTCCAACAAGCCCAGCCAATGATCTCCTGTCCACCAGTCCTCCACATGGACGCCTCTGTTTGTGGTTTGCCTGATGGATAGGTTATTGATTGGCTCAAGCAGTGGTTGCTTTGTTGGGTCGTTGATAATGGTAACTATTAAATCATTTATTTTTGACTCTCATGAACGCATGTATCTTTTTCTCTGTTTTCAGTGACTTCTCTCATAATAATACGTTTCCTTTCATCCCTCTCTCTCTCTCTCTCTCACTAATTACAATGTCCTCTCTTAATTGTTCTCTTTCTCTGTGTGTCCTGCGCCTATAGCCAAGACACGCCATTAAGCTCCTGTCTGTGCTGAATCAGATGCCTCAGCGGCACGGCCCTGACACCTTCTTCAACTTTCCAGGACGCAGTGCGGCGGTGAGAATCTCCTACACTTTTTACAATAAGACATGGGCCTTATAGGTATGAGCATGAGAGTCGTGTCAGATTTATAGTGCACCAATTTAAAAAGAGAGTATTTTAAATAGGTTAATCAGGTTAATATGCATTTTTTTATATGCATGAATTTAAGGAAATTAGTGCTTTTATTCAGCAAAGGCTGCATTCAGTTGATTAAAAGTGACAGTAAAGATGTTTATAATGTTACAAAAGAGTTATATTTCAAATAAATGCTGTTCTTTTGGACTTTCTATTCATAACAGAACATTTTTATTACTTAAATCGCTAGTGTATATTTTTAGCAATAGCCAAAAAAACATTGTATTGGTCAAAATTATCAATTTTTATTTTATGACAAAAATCATTAGGATATTAAGTAAAGATTATGTTCCATTAAGGGTTTTTGTAAATTTCCTACCGTAAATATATAAAAACTTAATTTTTGATTAGTAATATGCATTGCTAAGAGTTAATTTGGACAACTTTAAAGGCGATTTTTTCATTATTTAGATTTTTTGCACCCGAGATTCCAGATTTTCAAATAGTTGTATCTTGGCCAAATAGTGTTCCATCCCAACAAACAATCAATCAATGGAATTCTTATTTATTCAGCTTTCAGATGATATATAATCTCAGTTTCTGAAATGTTTACACTTAAGACTGGTTTTGTGGTCCAGGGTTACAGTAAGAGTGTTTTCTGAAGAATCATGTGACAGTAAAGACAGAGTAACGATGCTGAAAATTCAGCTTTGCTGTAATATTGAATAAATTACATTTTAAATCATATTAAAATAGAAAACAATTGATCAGTGCAGTCTTGCTTTTTCTAAATACATTAAAAGATCCTTAGCAGGCTTATAAAAAAGAGGGGTATCTAAATTATATATTTATTTATAGAATAGATATATAATAATTCATATTACAAATACAGGCTTCACATTTCTGCCCACATTTCTTCCTGTAGCCTTTAACTGCAAGGGCATAAATGTTTTTATTGTGTGCAAACTGAGAGAATCATTATCTCAAATTATCTGACAGTATCGTCTGTGGTAATCAACACTATGCCACAAATGCTGTTATTAGAGCACAAATTATATTTAACCCAGGGTATTAACCACTGTACCAAGGTCCATTTGTACAAAGTGGTCAGCTGATTATATATCAGCTTATTCTGTAAATGTTATTTTCATAGCTCCTATGTTTGTGCAAATGTTCTAATTTCCTTGTGTTTTGCCCCCCGGCAGGCCATTGCTTTGCCACCCATTGCTAAGTGGCCTTACCAAAACGGATTCACTCTCAACACATGGTTCCGAATGGACCCACTCAATAATATCAACGTAGACAAGGATAAACCATACTTATACTGGTGAGTATAATGTGTGTGGCACATTAGGATGAGCAGAGGCAATGGTACGATGCTGACCAGTCGACAGTCATTAAAATGTAAATGCCAGGACTGATTTCAGAGCTGAAGCTCTACACCAAGCGACCTAGACCAACACCTGTGAGCCTCAAGCTTCTCAGAGTGGGATGAAAACACTGGAGATCTGTGCATATGAAATATTATATTACCATTTCTGTTTGAAGTGGTAAGTGTCTCTACAGGGCTGGCCCTCAAGAAGAGACTGCTAATTTAGGAGTGATGAGCCCTGCCCTATTTTCCAGTTACCAAGGAAAGCCTGCCGTACCAGAGGGCAAACTCACAAAATTCCTAAATGTCATAGGAGATTCTCTAAAGAACCTTCAGTTGTTGTTGAAAATAAACCAGCGTGGTAAACTGGAGATGCCTTGCAGAGTAGCCTTGAGGATCCTTGTTAGTTTTGACCTTTAATTGAATGTCGGTGCTGCACTTTAATGCCATATTCTACACTTCTGTAGCATTTCATTCTTTGGTCTGGGTTTCTTGCCCAAAAACACTCATAATCCCTTTCAAGATACCCCGAAGGACCCACAGTACTTGTGGAGTGCAGTTCCCATTATGCTCGCTGTCAAGAGAACAGATAGGATGTTCTGTTGGTTTACTGTGTTGAAGGTTGCAGACAAGTCCAGCAAAATGAGTTGTTAGTATACATAGATGTAATTTAATTTTACATGCAAATTTCCTGTACCTCAACATGCCGCTAACTGTGCCAGGGTCACGAGTTTGATTCCCAGGAAAGAGACATACTGTACTGTAAATGTGTGACTAGAATACACTGAATCGATTGGCTTTAAGGATTCCCTACATAATTGCATGTAATATGATTCACATGAATAAAACGGATTCTTCAAAAGAAATGAATTTGCACACACGTATTGTATCTTCAACATCACTTGTATCACCAGGAGGCCTTTTTGAATATTTGTAGCCGCTAATAAAGTATATCCTCCATGTTGGGGTAGAAGCTTTTGCACATTATTGAGGGAGGAGACACTGAATGTACAGATTACCACTTCAGAAGTCTGAGGGCCACTGACCTCGCTTAAATCAGCATGTAATCCTGTTTCCTGTTTCTGTGTTACCATGGTGAGCTCAGCATAGAATTATGTAGCCGTGTAGGCACAGAGCGAGAGAAACAGCTCCGCTTTGAGGCCCGACTGATAGCCAGTCACCTTATCGACAGCAGCCGGAGCTCCCAGCAAGCTCTGCTGCCAATGACTCAGTCAGCCATGTTTGTTTTCCCGCCAAGAAAAAAGCCTGACATTCTCCCTCCATATTTTGACTGAGTTCTCACATCTGACAATAAGAGTTCAGTTCATTTTTTGTTGTTGCGGAAAACATGTTGAAATCAGATTGTTCTGTAGCATGGCCAGAATAACAACATTTTTGAGTTGATCAATAGAGTTGGGCAAATAGAAGATGAAAGAAGATGGTAATATAAAAAATGGGGTGGTTTTTGTTGATTCATATTGGAAAAAAAACCTGTGGAGTGGGCAAACTTCCATTAAAAATGTGGAAATAGCTTTTCATATAAAAAATTTCTTCCTTATTTTGCCATTTATTTGCATCCTTTCTCTCCTCCTTTCCTGGGTTTATTTTTTTTTTTTTTTTCATGAAGTCAGTTCTTTCTCTTTGGTTTGTCCCCTAGTTTCCGAACCAGCAAAGGGATTGGCTACTCTGCACACTTTGTGGGGAACTGTTTAATCGTGACATCACTGAAGTCAAAAGGGAAAGGCTTTCAACACTGTGTGAAATACGACTTCCAGCCGAGGAAGGTGAGTTTTGACCTGTCCACACACACAAGTAGTACATTGGAGGGTGGAACAGTGTTAAAGGGGCCATATGGACATTGCTAAAAAGAATATTATTTTGTGTAATGCGGTTTAAGGTTCATTTTATTGAACCTTAAACGGTTTTAGGTGGTTTATTCCTTTTAAGTGCTCAGGCTCTGACCAGGACAGTGCACTTTCTTTTTTTATTTTCTCACTCAGAGTGGGCTGATACAGCAACATCTGGTTTTTGATAATTCGGCTCCTCTTATTGTCCAAGTGGGACGGATTCGGCTCAGTCGCTTGTGTTTTTCAACTACAAATGAAAATAAGTTTGAATATGAATGATACCTCATCCTGTCTGCTCAAAGAAGAGGACGACAAGGGAGGGTTGTGCACCAATTAGAATGCAAGCTATACCCCTTCGCCCAAACACACACACGCTAGAGTGAGAAACTGTGTACTCGGTCTAACAATGAACTTCACAACTCACCTAATTAGTCTGCTGACCCAATTGAAACTGTGTGTGGTGGGACAAAAGGGCTGGGTTTTAATCAACCACTTTGTTTGTACCTCTTTGATTTATATTAAACTTCCCTAGATATTAAAGAGGGAAAGAATAGAGCAAAACAGGGGATCAGGGAGGATTGGGGATGTGAACAAAAAGAAAAGTAATTGAATTGAACTGAACTGAGCTAAAAGATCTATCCAGAACTCAAATGGTGTAATTTTATTGGTCAATGGTGACCAGCAGCTCAGAAAAAAAGTTAGAAATGTTAGACTACTCTAGGGCTGTGTTTTGGGGAAATCCAAAGCCCCGTCTAGACGAAGATGACCCTTTTTTTTGAATTTATGTAAAATCTTAACTGGCATTAAAAGCTGTGAAATCTCAGTTATGGGATGGATTTTTGGTCGAGCAGATTTTCGCTTATCCTTTCCCCCCCGCTGTCACCCCAGCTAATATCGCCTTACGTTTTCATAAGATGCTAGGAAGGTGGAGAGGATAACCGGGAAATTAGGTCTTTTGAGGAAGTTTGCACTAAATCTCCCCATTTCTAATGGGCCACAACTAATTTTCAGAGCTCTTCCTTATAGACTCCACCCTACAAGAGCTCGGTTTTTTGTTTAAATTACGGGTACATGGTTGACACTTCTGCATGATCCATGTTGATGTGTTCCTCACTGGAGTGCTTTCAAACGCCAGGGCTCTGATCTTTAATTCATATGCCAAAACAGCTTTTAGCATTGCTGCCATCAAACAGAATGAGTCTGTTTCAGTAAATTTAGCTCTCGGTTTAGAAGCATGTAATGAGATGATGTTTATGAGCTTGATCTAAAAATTGTTTCCATTTTAATTCTGGGTCGGGGTCATTTCCGCAGAATTTTCTTGGTCCAAAGCTTGAAAGATTGGTTCAGTATAAATTAAGCTCTTATGTGAAGCATGCGATCAGTTAACACAGAAAATGAATTCCCTCATCCCATTTGCGTTAAAAGTAATGTAGCGTACGCCAATGGAACAAGGCATTACTGAGGATTTTTCTTTTGTTAAAGTGCTTTGTTTAATTTGCATGTTTTTTGCAAATAATTTCATTTTGTGGTAATTTATGCTGTCTCCCTGTGCTCCTGATAACCAATCCAAACCTAGTGGCCTGCATCATTTTGTGGATCAGGAACATTTCATGATGTACATCGATCCTATTCAGCCATGAAATGTGGAGGAAAAAATGTCTAAATTACGAAGATGTTTATTCAAAAACTTGTAATTATGAGAATAATAATAACAATGAGAATTGTGTTGCTATAATTTTTGCAGTTCTGAGAAAAAAGTCAAAAACGCAAGATATTAACTTGCAATTCCTGAGGAAAAAAATATGAGATGATGATTCAAAAACTGTGAGATATTGAATCATAATTGTGACAAATAAAGTCGGAAAATCTGGGCTGTAAATTTGCTAATTCTGGAAAAAAAATCTGAAATCCTGCGAAGATGTTAACTCACAATTTCCAAGAATAAACTTGTATTATGAGAAATAAAGTGCAGATATTGTTGTTTGCTATTTAAATTTGCAGTGTTTGAGAAAAAATGTATGAGAAGATGGTGAAGATAGAGACTTATAAATTACAAGTTAATAAAGTACAGAATCTGCGAAGATAAATTCAGGCAGTCTATAAGAAATCAAAGTCTGGAAAAAATAAACGTTTTTTTTTAATTTATTATTAATTTTTTTATTTCCCCTGGGGTGGGGGTGAAAACTGGGTTTCCATAATGAACACTGTGTTTACTAACTCTAACACAGTTATAGCATATGGCTATGGCTGAAAGTGAAGCCTGTGTAAATATTCGATACTTCTACTATCTTCCCTGTCACTCTTCTGCAGTGGTACATTGATCAGCATTGTCCACATTTCTACACACCCGTTTGAGGAAATAGTGAGATCCGTTGCTATGTCAATGGCCAGCTAGTTTCCTACGGCGACATGGCATGGCACGTCAACACCAATGATGTAAGTGTTTGTGCTGCTAGCAGCTTCCCCACATTTCCAGAGCTCTTCACATTCTCATTGTTTTTCATACACAGCCTCAAGAAGCACATAAACGTCTAAGTGTTGCCAAAATCAACTTCTTTTTCTTCAGTTTTGGAAAATATTGCACCTGTAGGGTCCAACTGACATGTGATTAGATAAGCGCTTGTCTCTGTGGATCAAAGGGATATAGATTAGCCATACACCTTTCTCCCTAAGGGAAATCTTTATAGTATATTGTGTATAGACTAGCTGAAGTAATTCAGAACAAGATGACCAGAAGATAGCAAGTAAACAGCTCCAGGAGGCGTTTTCTGAAAACGCTCAATCTGTTGAGCTGATAAAACACTCCTCTTTTTTTTTATTCCTTTATCTTGATTATCTCCTCTTCCTCTCTCTCTTCCTACAGAGTTATGATAAATGTTTCCTGGGCTCTTCAGAGACTGCGGATGCTAACCGGGTGTTCTGTGGGCAGCTCGGAGCCATTTACGTCTTCAGTGAGGCGCTGAACCCTGCACAGATCTTTGCCATTCATCAGCTCGGACCCGGGTATAAGGTATAAACCCTGAGATCACTTTTGAGAGAGCAGGGTGTTCTGCAGCTGTGGGATACTCCTCCACCTTTGCTGCTTGATTGTTGCAGTATAAAGTGGTCGTATTGTGTTTGACTGAATACTTATTGCTGTAATTAAACTCTGTGCTGAGAACATTCAGATGGATTAGTTCTGAAACTGACAGGCGGTGTAACATAAAAGCTCAATTCCTAAACTCAACCCCACTGTCTGGCATCTACGCAGACACTTATTCTCTGCAGTAGTGCATGTACTGAAATTCAACCTCTCAAGTGATTTGAAGTGATCTACATGGGCAGCAACAGTCACTCACATGCCACTTGAATGTGGCATCTCAAATGAGTCTGATTTAGGGTTGTTTTTGTTAACTACAGCTAAAAGTACAGTATTAAAATCGGTTTTGTTAACTGAAGAAAACAAGCAGAAATCAAATAAAACATAAATACTAGTTGAATAATTTTGCCTTGGCAATTAACTGAAACAAAATAAGGTGAAGTACCAAAATGATTCAAATTAAAACAATAAATAAAAATAATTTTAAGCTAAATAGAAAAACTGAAAAAGCATATAACAAAATTACAAAAAAATAAGTAAAAATAAAATAAAGCTAATTGAAAATATTAATAAATACTATTATACAGTAGCATTTAAAAAATGCTAAAATAATACAGGGGTGATTCAGAGTTTGGCATTTGTCTATATTGCTAAACTAATGATGCAAAATGCTGAAAAAAAAATACAAATAAAAAAAAAAAATAATAATACAAATTATCTTGTCGACTTATTTATCAAAATTTATTTGACATGAACCGAGAGAAATTAACTAAGAGATATGAACCAAGAGAAATGAACTAAGAGACATAAACCAAGCGTAAACATTACCGTCTCCAGCCGCGAGAGGGCGCTCTATGCTGCTCATTGCTCCTGTAGTCTACACTGAAAACATAAAGCGCCCTCTCGCTGCTGTAGACAGTAATGTTTTCTCTTGGATCTGAATAAATGCGACTTATAGTCCAGTGTGACTTACATATGTTTTTTCCTCATCATGACGTATTTTTGGACTGATGCGACTTATACTCAGGTGCGACTTATAGTCCGAAAAATACGGTATACTGACATATTACTTAGGGCTTACTGATATCAAATTTTAATAACATTTTATTTGAAGTATTTCTTTATTGTGCATTCCTTAATATTATGCCTAAAACGTGTTTTAATATCACTAAAACTATAAGGGTATATTAATTAAGCTCATAAATATGTAAATGTATTTGTAGTAAACCTAGCACAAAATACATTTATTACAATGCGTTTTAATGTTGATGTTTTTTCCACAAGGAGAAACTGACAGAATTTCAAAAGTGTGAGGTCATTTCTAGTTAAACTCGTGTTTTTATTTCTTTGAAGGGCTGTCATGATGAGTATGAACTAGAGCTTTCAGGTTGATTGAAAAATAGCAGCACTTTTCTGTGCACTTTTTGTGGTTTTCTGTGAGTAGTTCAGTGAACGGTAACGGTGCGTGTAAGGCTGAGAAAACCCTTCCTGAAACATGGGCTGTGCTTAAGTACTTTCTCATTACACCTACATTTCCCTGGCAGGTCTGTTAATAACACCTGATGTTCTCTCTTCTCTGTTTCTCATTCATTAAGCAGACTCTCACCTCTCAGACAGGCTTGTCTCTTGGGTCTATACGCATGTGGGAGCTGATAGCTGCTTCTGCTTCATGGGCTGAAGTGTTTATGCCAAAGCAGCACTTGACATAGATGAACCCTTAAAAAATCCCTTCTCAGTACAGAAACGAAGAGGAGAGGATAGATGAGTGATGTTAATTGCCTGTCTTTCTAGTTGACCAATTAATAGCTGTTTAAGAGAAGAGCGTTGAGGGGAAATCCAGGCTGTCAAGTTTGATTTTTCTCACTGAATTTTTTTCTCCAGCCGAGCACGAGACTCCCTGATTTCAGCCAAAGCTCTCAGGAAGCATGCGGACAGGGCTTGTTTACCCGGGTCATGATCTGACGATTAGAAGCAGCTCTTGTTTACTTGAGTCAGATGATGTTGTCGTACATTACTGCTAAATGGACAGATGATTAACCACATCTTTCAGTGCTGATCTCGTCATCGTCTTTTGCATCAGGCAAGCACAGCTTATTTAGGCTGTTGCTTTATAAGACTGAGTGATATATCTAATATTCACAATGGATTGAAACTAGTATAATAGCTTTTATCCAAGAGTAGTAGCTTCTCTTAATGTGGTCCACTGTGATTAGACTTTATTTCTTTATTTTATATATATACATTTATTATTTTATTGCATTTCATTATTGATTTTAATGATATTCTGCAGACTGGATTGTGCCACTGAGAATTTCATTGCAACTCTATTACAATGACAGTAAAGGAAAGTATTTACCATGATTATAAAACTGAGCAACATGATATATATTGCATTGTGCTTTTATATGGTAAAGTTTATTAATTTTATTAAATGTATGTTTTCTGAGGGCTTGTCATTAAACTAATTTCACAATATTTAATGGAGATAATTTAAACTTTTTCCCCTTTTCATTTCATCTAAAATATTTTAGTAAAAAAAAATCATATTTGCATAGTAATTTTTATTTGATTTAATTTTCTTTTTTAAATTAATGAAAAATATTAGGTAAATATTTACCTGTTTATTGTTATATTAGTTCATATAAATGAAAGTTGAACATTGATTCATTTCCATGAATCATTTCAAATCAGCAGTGAAT